>NC_051176.1:113259384-113545119 GCF_013339695.2 Rhipicephalus sanguineus | reverse complement strand
AGAAAAAACAGACAGTCCATACACGAATTCTGCTTTCTTTTTTCACCTCAATTTTATTTTCTGCGCAGGTTCTTCGCACTGACTACACCATGCTTACTAAAGCATTAAGTAATACCCTCGTCTCCTCTTTTTCTCTCTCTCCTTGTTTGTTCGTCGAATCTGTTAGGACGCGCTTCTCGTATATCTGTAAAAAAGCAGCCGCGATTGCGCACAAGTTAGATGATGATTTTCTAATTACACATCACTACATGACGTTTTCTCGTTCCTTTCTATTTTACCTATAGCACGTAGGTCATTAGTTTATAGGGAGAGTAATAATAATAATATCCGGGGTTCAACGTCCCAAAAACCACGATATGATTATGAGAGACGCCGTAGTGGAGGGCTCCGGAAATTTCGACCACTGGGGTTCTTTGACGTGCCTAAATCTAAGCACACGGGCCCAAACATTTTCGCCTCTATCGAAAATGCAGCCGCCGCGGCTGGGATTCGATCCCGCTACCTTCGGGTCAGCAGTCGAGCGCCATAACCACTAAACCACCGTGGCGGGGCGTTTATAGGTAGAGTACACACAAATTCTACTAATACTGCACCAGAATCCTGTCCCTTGTGCTCTCCGTCGTCAACCCTAACTCCCCCTAGGAACGTGATTCCAAGTTCAACGTCTGCTTTAGCGTCTGGGCTTGAGCCAAGGAGACCTTAAATCTGTCTAGCTGCAAATTCAGCATACTTTTGTCATCGTTGATGAGATTCGAGATGAGCACAAAAAGAAATGTTCGCGATAAAAGGGGCCTAATTAGTTGTGCCGAAGTCTTTGACCTATACAATTAGGAAAACCTGTGACCAGGGTTGCTTTTTTGTAGAAACTTCTATTGTCGAGAAGGGAGAGTGCTTTATACTGGATTGTGTCGTAAACGAAGGAGAGACAAATGCGGTGTGAGGGAATCGGTAAGTGAAATGAAGAAATGAACTTTGAATATAGAGAATAAGAAAATAATATTGACAAATGTTAAATATTTGACTAAACAGCAGCACAACGCACTTCGCAGTTTTCTTAGATTCCAAGGGCCTTCAAGCCTGCTCATTTTAAAAGAATACAGACACCAAAGTCCTCTATGAAAGTTTTGTTATTTTATGTGGAAGGTCGTTTATAGGGAACCCTCATCGACCGGTAAGTGCGCGATAGTGTCCCCAGTAATTTAATACTACACTTTTTTCATGGCGCACTCCACGATTTGAAAAAAAATTTCGGCACAGGTGTAACGCCTTTTGAAGGACGAAACGAATAAGCATCACGTGATGGCAACATAACGTGGAGTACCAAAGCAGTGACGTCAGCAAACCGATATGCTGTCTGCTACATTTCACCCAGGCGCTCCGGTTCGCGCGGGCTGTTGTAACCGGAACGGTTTTTTTGCAGGTCAAACCGTTTCGCCCACGTGACTATTGCGACAACGTCACCGTCTACGTCACTGACGACGCGTCACGTTATTGTCGGGCGCGTTTTTCAGGCTTTCTGGGCGAAGCGAACCGATTGGTCCTAGTGGCGCAGCGGTTAACGTGTCGTGCTCGAAACTGCGAGGACGTTGGTTCGAACCTCGCTGCTGTGCCGTTTTTTTTCGTTTTTTTCCCGGCAGGGTATTGTTTGGTGTTGCATTACTCTGTTACCAGAGAAGCGCGAAGCGGCTCGTGGGTTACGTGCGCCCCAGTGACACGGGCACACCACGGACGCTGGCACGGAAGGGCGCCTGCCCGAAGGGGCAGGCGCGCGGGCTAAACAGCGCGTGGCCGCGACAGCGGCCAGTAGCGCGTGACGGAGACCCTGCCAACCGGCCATTGAGCGTTAGCGAAATGGCCGCACTCGCGAAGCGAGGGCGAAGCCACGATTAGTTTTCCGCGCCCGAAGGGCGCAGAGGGCCTTCACTGAGCAACATGAAAGGCGCCACGATCGAAAATCCCTAGACGACGCGTCGTCAGTGACGTAGACGGTGACGTCGTCGCAATAGTCACGTGGGCGAAACGGTTCGACCTGCAAAAAAACCGTCCCGTTGTAACCATCAGGTTTGATGTGGAAGTGCATACATGCTGTCTAATTGGAGAAATGGACACCGAAGTACGAGAAAAGTAATAATTTGGGGAAGCGAGCCGTTTAAATATCTCTGTTCTCTAGGGATGCTGTTTTGATGTTGATTTGTTGGTTAAAGGGGTACTGACACCATTTTTCGAAGGCGAGTTTACTCTGCCATACAAATCTCCTGTGTACAGTGATGACTCTGAGCAAGTGTCAAGCTCAGCAAATGCTGGTAAGATATTTTGTTTTGATATTAAAATCAATTTTCCCATGGCGCACCTACCGACATCGACACTAGCTTGACGTCAGGCTACAGTACTAATTATGTGACTTCAGACAGCAGTCTGGCCAGTCGTGACGACGTCAGGTACCAAAACTTCCAAAACTACCACTTGTCGATCAAAACATTCAAAATGGCCGCTTATTGCGCGTCACCAACGGAGCCACAGTGCGGAGCGGCCGTGGAAACGTCACGATATCTTGCGCGAGCACGTAACGAGAAGCTCATACCGTGTTGTGATGTCAGGGTACAGTGGTAACCGAAACTAGCTTTTAAAAACATGCTGTAATTACTTTTCCATAGTGCACTCACGCTTAGCATTACATTTTCAAAGGCCCCTAGGGGACTGGCCTTTCATTCGACGCAAGGAAAATAAGAAACGAGAATTTCCGTGTCAGTACTCGTTTAAGCTGATGGCTCAGCGAAACCAGGGATTCTTATTCGGACTTCAAACTATACGTTTTCTTTACGGAAGCCGGCCCGCAACAAAAGGGCGTAGCTAATTAAGAAAAATAGCAAAAATATAAGCGATCCCGTCGTTACTAGCGGATAGTTGAGGCATTGCACATCTGTAATATCCTATGGGTGGACGAAACTGTGAATGAAGAATAAAAGATCAGCCGAGCCAACGGGTGGCACAAACCAGAGCAATATCTTTGGCGGTAAGCGTGCACGTTATGGTATCGTCCGCGTTGTGATAAATTCATTAGATATGTCTGAATAAATATGTAATTACAGTGGTCGTTCCTGCCGTCGTTTCATGTTCGCATGAATGGTATAAATATTCACTAAAGCAAACTCTCTGTGAAACGCTTCCCTTGACCATTTCAGATTTGCCGCCCCTTCGAAACTAAGATCATGCGATTTCAACACTTGCCGTGTGCTGGTGCTTGCAAGCAGGGAGCCTGGTTGCAAGAATTGGGCTCTCATTAATGCTCCCGAACAGCAGATAACGTGACCTCCAATGTACGGCACGCGGGCGTCGCACACGCTTGGTTGACCGCATAATGGCCATCGCATAATGAAAGTTCAGCTCCTAGCGATCTTCTCCGTATCCCGTTTCTTTTTTTTTTTGTTTTTCTGTCTGTCGTGTTTTCTAGCGCTGTTGCTGATATATAATGAACCAACTAGCCCAAAATATGTTCTGTCCTTATTCTCCGACATCTTAGTATAGTTTCATGTCTTATGCATTGAAATAAAGCCTGTGATGTTTTCGGCCGCTTTCTGTGCAGGTGCTATAGTATTCCAATACCGTCCCCACCGCTGGTCGGCCCACAAGAGAGTGAAAGAACTTCTTTATTTCGTGAGGACGACGGGCTTGTGCGAACGCCTTCGACTATAGTGGTGCAGTCCCACACGCGTCTGCTTAGTGCCGCTTATTTCTAACTTTCTTTTCTTTCCATTCCCCTTTCCCATTTCCCCAGCGCCATGCGGACAACTAGACGCTTTTCTAGTTTATTTCTCTGCCTTCTGCCTTTTACTTTTTCTTCTTCTTTGTTTTCTGTCATGATGAAGCTGGCGGGGGCATGTCCAGACAGGCTGCGTCCCAATATTGGCTTGGCACTACACGAACAGCCAGGGCGTTCTCCAATAAGACGTCATCAAACGAGGCCGACACTCCCAATGGAAAAAACGTCGGTCGGACTGAAGTTGTATAATAATAATCATTGTATATGTTTGTACGTTGGTCGGGCACCTTCATTAGCACAAGCGGCGACTGAACAGCAACTTCGGTGATGGCAACTAAATTTGTGTCAGCTATATGTAACAAGATTTGCAGAGGCTCTTCTGAGAAACGAGCGATAACACCCAGCCTCTAAAAGAACATGCTTGCCGCCAGAGTTAGCTATCCATGACAAAAAGATTTTTAGGTGCTATATCATATACGCGGGAAAGAAAATACAGATAGAACAGTTTTTTTTTGGGGCAGAACTATCGGGACAAAACGTACTTGCAACCACAGAACAAAGCAGCAGCGTCGCTGGAACGAATCAGTGGGGAAGTGTTACATTTTCCAAGACTGCTATTCGTTTCTAATGGTAACTTGAGCGCCAGTGCGCCAGGGGAAGCGGCTACCGTTACGAATTCATAAACTCATAACTGTAGCCACCGTTTATTTCTCCATATTGCGGCATCCCATACCCAAGTGTGCGTAGTTGTGCCAAAATACGAGTTAAACTTCTCTCTCCCACATAGCGTACAAATTAGAAGGCACAAATGTGCAACTCGTGAGCCTTCGCACAAGACGTAAATATAGAAAAGAGACCATAACATTATAAAGCCTATGCTGCACCTTGTAAGTAATAAGTTCGAACTCGTCCTCCACCAGTACTCTCAACCCGAGACAACAGTACTTCGCCTACTATGTCTAGATGTCGCATTTATACAGTCATTCCTCTACCACATCCCTGTGGGAGGTAGTACTTCTAGTGTTCATTGCAGCAGCGAGAACACTGTCGATCACGCTCTTTTGCCACTGTCCTCACCACAGCGCACACAGTCGCTTGCGGTCGTGTTGGCCTGTCTTGACATCAGGCCACTTTCGAAGCGGACAGTCCTGGCGTGCCGGCGTAATCAGTCGTCGCAGGAGAAGTCGGACAAGGCACTATATGAAGCTCTTGCGTGGGAGTAGCCCATTGAAGAGACAGTACTTCTCCCGTTCCTTGTCTCATTCAATTCCTCTTTCGCATTGCCCGCTTTAATTCTCCGCTATTTTTGCTCGTCTAAGTTCGCTTTTTTCTTTTCCCTAAAGTTTAGCGTAACAAGACAGGAGCTTTTCTTCCGGTTAACCACTGAGTTTACCTCACTTGGCTTTCTCCCCTTTGTCACTGAACTGAAGTGGGCAGCGCCAGCTTTCGCTTGTTGGTACATAACGACAGTGTAATGCTCTTTCGTTATGCACCAACAAGCGCATACTACTATCGTTATCTTTTATCTTCTCGTTATTACTCTGTCTTTTTCCTTTCTTTGAATTAATGTTCACTCCTTCAGGACGATGACTTAGCCTGGATTGCTCTAGCGTATATACATCTGCACCGCCCTATTTTGTTTTACCTGTATACGTGCCACAGTCTTATGTTTTCTTCTCCTTGCTTTCTTTTTCTCCTTTTGCGGCAATACTGTTGTGGAGTTGTTATCTTAGTCGCTGTGTCCCAGCAGGACGGAAAAATAGGCTGGTTTGCGCTTTGTTCTCGGGTGGTGACAGGCGTCACCTTGCCATGAAGCGAAATTTACTGATGCTGTAGTTTCCTTTCTTCTCTGGAATAGCTATTTCGTGTATTTTCTTCAGCGGTTTTTTGTCTCTTCTTGTTTCTCTCAACCTTTTCAATTTCGATTTATTGCTTTACTTGGTTCGTTACAGAAGTTGTCTATCAGGAGATGCGCGGACAGACCGTTTAATGGCCATGCGATTCTTCTTTTTTTTCCACATTCTCTATGGACAGTGACAGCTGAAAGACAGGACAGAATGTCACAGTGTTGAACTTGTTCTGACATCCCTGTTGTCTTGTGGACTTGGTGGAGAGACATTTCTGAAAAGGATTATTTTACTGCAGGTTTCGTCTATTCGTAATTCCTCGGATAGCGGCACTGCAATAATCCTCTTCATCGTTATAGTCTCCCAATGGAACAATGTTAAACTGCCACACGCACGAAAAGTTTGAACTTTCCGAGATTTCTGGTGTAACTGTCACCAGCCGTTACTTGTGTCGCGGATATGGCCTATTCACTACATTCTTAAAGTGACAGTCACGTCGTGGACCCATAGCGCGTCATTCAGTTGGCATGTAAGCTGTAAGTTGGCAAGATAGAAACGCTTGCATTAGAAAGCAAAGCCAGGCGCACCTGTGTGATTAGTCGATGATTTGAACGAATGGCTCGTTTTATGCAATGCAGCTTCCTAAAACTGCCACTATTATTGGCCGGTTATTTCAGTTATGCGCACCGGGAATTGCCATTAAAAAATCTTTTTTTACCAGGAAGCCGGATAATCTAATCGTTCATGTGGTGGAATGTATTAGTAAGCACAATGTCTTGCAAACGAGAAGTTATGCGACAAATGGGGATGCCGCAAGGGCAAAATAACAATATATAAACTGAAAGGCGAGACGTTGCCCAACGTCTTTTTTATCACAGCACTCACAAACGCTCGCATATGATTCATGAGGAATTAACAAATTAAAGGATAATTACACTAAAAAATGACGGTGACACTGTCAACCCGTAGCACGTCATTCACTTCGCACGTAGGCAGACACATCAAGAAGATGGAACGATTGCATTTGAAATCAAATATGTCAGAATATATTAGCGATTGGGAACACTACAGGAAGCGAACGAGTGGGTTCAACGCAATAGAGAAATATAGGCATCTCAAGAGAAGTTCTTGATCAAGATTCATACCTATGTATACTGGTGGCAAAATAACACTGAAGTCTTTTAGAAAATACTCCTATCCTATGTTTTGATTTGCAAGCTGTGTTCATGAAAGTGAGGGCGATATTGATTTTGTCGGGTTCAGAAATTACAGAAGAGCTAAAATAATTTTTAGTTCCATTTGCACTGACACGAAGCCCGTCCCAATTATCACAAAATTTAATTATCTTAACGCCGTCATGAATGGTATTGAGACTGCTAGTAAGAGAGAGAGAAGAGGGAGAAAGGAAAGACAGGGAGGTTAACCAGAAGCAGCCTCCGGTTTGCTACCCTGCACGTGGGAAGGGGAAAGGGGATGTAAAAGAATGAAAGAGAAGAAGAAGAGTTTGTGACGACAGCACGCGACAAAAACAACAACAATAAAAAAACGAAGTCATAACCGCAGTCTAAATACTACACAGCAATATTGTCTTCCAGCAGTCACAGTTTCACATTGAGTCCGGTTGCTTGGAGAAACCGCAACAACACCTTCAGAGCGGCTCGTGCTGAAGACCGGGTAGGCCAGGGCCCTAGGATTTTGTTCTCCGTGAGAGACTGCTCGTAAATTATTAGAATGAGCTATTGACACAAATAACTCATCACCTGCATGATCTAGACAGCGTATGCCATAAATGGCTTAAATTAACGAGACCAATCATGTCTGGTATCTTTACTGGCAGCTAACTTGCAATATTTTCTGGACACGGGCGGCGTACCTTGCGCTTTGAAGGTTGCTCGCGTGACTCCGGCATTCAAACCCGGGCACACCACGATGTTACCTTCCTATAAACCCGTTTTTGCACGCATATAACTTGCAAATTGCTGTAAAAGAACGTACCACCTGCGGTATAATGAGGTGCTTAATTTATCACACGTTTTTCTTGTCTCAAACTGCTGTTTGAGCAGTTTATGGTAGACAGAATTCTTTGAAGTAGTATGCGACTCTTGACGACGCACTATATATATATAAAATTTTGTCTTGGAGTTGCACTTTAGGTCTCCTCAGGGAAATTAACTTATTCTAAGTCTTCTCACTATCACTGACGCAAGAAGAAAAACCTGGCATCTAGTAATTTAGCGTTGTTTCAAAGCGAATAGCATTATTTGGCGAGCAAACCGGGTTTTCGTCGCTTGCCGAGCAGTTTTCGCGGCTTCTGATAGAATGCGCCTGACTGCTCTTGCTGACTCTCGTTGGAGACGCCTGCGTCACATTAGTGCCGCATGTCATCACAGCGGCCCCGCTCCATTCCTTTCAACACCGCCATATGGCCCTGTTCTCAGCAAGCCTGGCGCGGTGGAAACGGCATAAACTCGTGATCCACGTTCCCTGAACAGCGTGTATACGCCCACCGTTGATATGTGTCTATGTTTTATATACCACACAGATGCGCTAATTACTGACTTCTTCCTACACCTAGCTACGCAGTGAAACAATATACGGTACCTGGGTAAACTGAGGGTAGGAAACATGTCATAAAGAAGGCAGTTCCTTTAGTGAAGCACGTCTCCATCTTTCTGCATTACGAGGGTTTGGTGCTACTGCTTGGTCAGTCCCACCAGTAACGTGTCAGTTCACTATTGCACTATTGCATTAGGTGCGCCTATCCTGCAGCCGCGTGTCATAGCAACGTAAGCCGATCCCAGAGACAGTATAGCATTTGCTTATTCGGTGGTTGCATAAGCTGACTTTGCACAAGCAGGTGCGTATTTTGAGACGTGTTACAACTGTTACAAGTGTTCGAGAAAAAACATGATGCCTGCCGATGCTACTGCTACAGATGTGCTGTTTATCGGCTCAATTCTCTAATATATTACGCAATAAAACCACAAGAATGTGGTTTTACTCACTTAAGTAACGTCACTGCAACAAATACCGTGATTACCACCGTTAATTTAATATACCGCACAGCTTCCTTGAAGGACACGGCTATTAGCATGTATCGGCCATCATTCTTGAGGGTTTCTGCACACTTTTTTTTTAACTTCTTGAGCGTGTTTGTTTTCATAAACTTTCAAAGTTTCCCACTCATCGGTTTCTCATGTCTTTATGAATTTAGCGTACAGATTTTCTCGCTTTATTTATTGTTAAAGAATTTTCTTGTGAGCTGGAGCTTCCAAAAAATATTGGGCTTGAAGTCCCGGTAAGCGAAGTGCTACTTATAAAAGAAAATAAACTAGCAATGCACAAAGCAGATGTCGCATCAACCAATATGTTTTCAGATGTTTATCCCACTCAATTTAGCTTAATTATGACCCCCTATGATTTGTGTGCAGTCACATCTTTGATGTTTCTGAAACAATAAATTGGCGAGGGGTAGGATCCTCCCCCCCGCCCCCGCCTCCAACCTTCTCACCTGTCCTCCACGGTCTTTCGCCCACTGTGATGTCTAGACACATACAAATTGACATGTAATCTAATAGTGGGCGCGTAAGTTCATCACTCGTCATGCACAGAGTTTCCTTACTCGTTAAAAACAAGTTCTCCAAGGTTTCATCTTCAGCTGTAATTTCTTTCTGTAGCATTACAGTGTTTTCGCTTAACTGAGGCACAAAAGTGTTCTCCAGTTGCAACTTTTCCGGAGTCAGGTGTTATTTCCCTAATAATATCATCCCCAACACTCAGTCCTCGCTCACCATCATTTGCAAATAATATAAATATATAAAGAACACTTTTAATGGGCTTTCCGAAAAGGAAACTATCGAAGATATGGTTAGCATTTGCACGTTCAGCTTGGTTCTGCTGCCGTTGCGGTTGTTTTGTATGCGTGTTGCTGCAAGAGCGATGTCTGCGCATGCATAATTAAGGACAACGCATGGTTATATAATCACGTCCTATTTTACTGCACAATTCACATTCGCCCCATACACGTAAGAGTCTTCAATTTGCATATTCTGTGTGTCTTGTACCTCTTCCGCGTGTCCCCTCTTGTTTTGATCCTGTATACTGGGTGCGAGTGTATGATTGCTAAAGTATGACGCGTAATTGTGCGTCTTGACTGCACCACTGCTGTTGGCCCCCTGTCACTCAGGCACACAGTGGGCTTTAAGAGCGCATTCTAGCCCTGCATTGGAAAAGGGGTCAATACCGTACCGCAGGTCGACCCAGAATTGCATGATGGGAAGTCTGTTTCGCCTTCGCCTCGAATCGACGCACTATTGCACTGTCTCAGGGATCAGCACGCATTTTATTGGTCCACAGGACGGAGGACTGGACTCGCCAAATAATGCTACGCCAGCTACGCATGAAAAGAACTCAGCGGCCATGAGGAACGCGATAACATGCGCCAAAAAATACACATCCTGCTTCAACAACATTAGCTTTCTATAATAACGTGTAATACGCGGAAATTTATTTTCTGCTGGAAATAGTCTCGCGTATTAAGTATGGTATGCAATCCACCCCCCCGGTAAGCTTTTTTTATTTGTTTGGGTGAAACATTTGCTTGTGAGGTAGCTTGCGCCGCTCAGAAAGATGTTTTCGGCTTCAGCAACTTTATTGTTGATGGATTGTGCGTTAAAATGAAGGCGGGTTAATTGTGATTAGAAATTTGGACCCTATGTACTTTATGTTTATGGACCCTATGTACTCCAAGAGCTAAGGAGTAGCCGGCGCCTTACATCATGTCATTAAAAAAAAAGGCAACTTCGATCCTTCATGTTCGTGTTAATGCAACAAAATCAACAATACTAGGTTACATGTTCTTGGCGCACATAAAACAGGACATAACGAAAGAACACAATGTCTCTCGCGGATAAGCAGCATGAGAAGCATCGCTTCTTACAAATCGATCTGATTCATCTATGGAATTGCGTAGTATCGTCCCTATCCCTTTTGCGCACCAAATTAATTTGCAGTTACGTTTGCTTCGACTGTTCTAAGAGGCTTCATAGTAAAACTAAGACAAACAAAAAGCCATTCAACCTCTGTGTTTTTTTTATCTGAGCTTTCAAAGCCTCGACAGGTGAGTGAACGGTCGTGTTCACTATTGTTCACTAATATTAATTTTTTTCTTTCTTTTTTTTCACCTAAAGAAACAACCTTTCATAGTCTGTTTTAGTATTATATTGATGAAACGGAAGATTCAGCCCTTCGGAAACCCTTTTTAATAATTAAATATTGAGCGGATGCGACGTCTTCAAGAATGCATGCCTTGATACAAACGCAATGTGCCGTGGAGCCACTTTCGTATTCAATCTCGATTTTTTAAAAAAAGTAGCTTTGCTCACGGTATTTGGGAGATAAGACATATGCCTGCGAGTTTCCGCCTTCCAGAAGGGTTATATTATGCATAACTACCCTGCGTATTTCATGCGTTAGGTGGCCCATGATTGCTTAAGATTTAAAAGGCACTTACTTTTAAAAGGCACCAAGCTTTCGCGTCAGTCGTCGATCTGTTCGGGAGTGTCTTGCACGTATAAAACAAAGCTTTGTTATAAAAGGTTAACCCTGAATTCGAGATGCGCGGCCTGACAGTTAGAGTGTCTTTCATTTCGTATTTCATCCCAAGTTCAAGCACATCGCCTTTGTCTTTCGACAGTTACGAAAGGCGGCGTGTAAAGCATTCCAGGCCTGTAATTATTTCCTCGTAACTGTACAGGCCCCAGCTGGTTCTCTTATAAGAACTTTGTTTTCAGTTTTTAAGGCAGAGATAATAATCTTTAATGAAAATCCCGTAGAGGTTAGCCTGGTTTGCCGCCTGGCTTGCTACTCCGGGTGATGACTATGGTATATACAATGAATCACATATACACATAAACGGTACGTACAGTCACATACGCACATATAAACACAAAAGAGTCCGTCACAAACTTTGGTTAAGGTGAGTGTTCCTCAAAAACACCAACAGTGCTTTTATGCTGCGCATCGCACAACTGCTGTCTTGCCGAGAAGTGTATGGATAAAAAAAAAGGTATTTCAGTGGCTTTGATTTATCTGTACAATGACCATATTACTGTTTAACCTACACATTTAGAAAACATCCTGTATTTAACGCTTCTCACGAGATCCTAGCGCTAGTATTTTTTTTTTATCACGAGTTGTCGTATTTAACGTATTGTATATAGTTTTGATGCATTCGTTTGCAGCCACATGGCTAGCGACCCAGGCTAGCGGCCCGACGCCCGGCAACTGACGGAACGCCTAGCGATGCGCGCTAGATGAATTTCGCATTTCAGATATAGGCAACGCTTTAATTTAGTGCCGGCCGTTTCAATAACAACTGACACCAGCTGCGTCGCTGCCGCATGCGTTCGGAGTTTTCAGCTTATGAGAGAGAATATGAAGAGCCGTACGCAGTGGCGCTGGTGCAGTGGTGTCGTGACCGGCTTTCCACCTGGGGAACTTTATGAAGGCGGCTACAGAACGAAAACACACAAAGGCTGGCCGCATATTCCGGGCCTAGTTCAAATGAATATCAAAGAATATTGCCTCCGACGCATTTTTAGTGACGGCAGTGATGGAAAAATAATAATAATAAATAAAGGAAGAAAAAAAGGCGCCGTAGCACTCCTTGATCCTGCATTTTGACAATAATATAATATGTATTGTGTATTGCCAAAATACGTTGGTACTTGAAAGGGGTACTGACACAAAATTTCGCGGCCGAGATAGCCTGCGGGATTGATATCCGTGAACATACGCATATCATCAGCAAAATAATCAACAGCTAATATAGCTTGGAAGGTATTTTAAATAAATTTTAAAGTTTGCGTGAGCGATCGACACCCTCGCGCTATTGACACCCTCAAAGGTGACCCTCGGTGACCCCCCTACTTCCCTCACGTGACCACGCTGCAACAAGTTATGATGACTTCATAGCTGCCATTTCGTTTTTTTCTTTTTTGCCACGTTCGCTCCAGCAGCCTACCCAAGGGACAAAACGGGCTCGGCAAATGGTAGACCCGACGTCCGTGGCCGTTCAAAATATGACCGGCCCGACGTCGGGAAGTTCGGTAGGGCCGACGTCGTTTTTTGCAAATGGCCGGGCTGTTTGCCGACCATCGGCAGCTGGTCGGCCAACAGCGTCGGGCCGATGTCGTAGACTTGGCAGTGCCTACCTCGGGCCGCACGCGTCCTGAGCGCTTGCCAACGATGACAAAAGCACGGCCAACGCTCATTTGCCTTTATATACATTCTGCATTTATTTCATGCAAGTATATATCATTTCGACCGCGGAGGCTGTAAGCAATATTAATTTCACTTTTGCATTTTTACGCAACGCTTGAGGCAAAAGAGATGAATTGAAAACGTTTGCGCTGAATTAAAGAGGTCATGAACCACTTTTCTAAGTAATGATCTAATGACCTCAGTATCGGAGTGTACTGCCTCCCGAATCGATTGCCGCAAAAATTTCTCGAATCCGTCAAGAATGAGCGGAGTTACGGGGGTTTGGCGCACGCTCTCAGCGCTTTCTCTCTTTTCTCGTGCCGACGAGCGCACTGGAAGCTACACGGGGAGGGATGGCACGGGGGAAAGAAGTTACGTCAGCGCGCGTCATGAAACGCGATCGCTCTCCCGCTGTGATTCGCGTGCGCGAGTGCGGCTACCATGTACTGAGGAGTGCGGCGCCGGCAAGTGGCGGCACCCCGTGGCAAGAAGCGCATCTGATCCGAACGCCGCTCTCGATTTACGTCGGCTATCGGCCAATAAGCATGCTATGTCTCTTGCGACGTAAACTGGCAGATCCGCGACGTCAACGTGCAGACGCCCCGCCCACCGACGAGAGTGAGAACCGGCCTCTGTTTGAAAAGAGGGTGTCTGGGGAAACGGCAACTTTGCGCTCCGCTTGCAGCCTTTACGCGGCGCGCACGACTGTAATATTTGGCAGAACAGTACATAGCCGTGTCAGCTTTCCACAGGACGTGTTTTTTCAACAAGCCCAAGGGGTGCTTCATGACCCCTTTAATGGTTCAAATGATGAGAAGTAATAATAACGAAATAATTTCGAACAAATATGCTTGTTTGCATTGGTAAAGACAACTAAGCCCAACTGTAATTGAGTGTACACATCGTGGCCCTAAAATTGACAAATACAACTGCTGCTGACGCTGTATGAAATATTGGCACCCACCCACGCAAGCGCTTCGATCAATAAAAAATCAGACGGATACAAGTATAATTTTAGAGATCACAATTAATTTTTTAACATTACTCAAAACAAATGTCCTTCGGTCGAGGTGCCATGCGTGGTGTCAAGGTGACTCTACACTGATGTCGTCTTCCGTTTCTGTCGCCTCCTGTTACGACCGCCGTCTCCGTCGCTCGCGCCAATGAGCCACCTTTTCACGACTTTTCCTACAGTGGACAGGGATGCTTCCGGGAAGCTGCTCAGAACGGACACTGCAACAATAATCCATGTAATGGAACAAACTGTGAACCCATAGTTATGATAAGAATACAAACAGTTTCCTGACGAGAAAATGACTGCTGCACAAGCATACTAAGACGCAAGCATACTAAAGCGCTTTTAACACATAAATAACACTGCTATTTTGCAAGATCCTCGACACAGATATCTAGTTGTTAATAATCTAAGTACCACTCTGTCGTGACGAACATACACTGCATGCATATATGCGTAGGTTGTCCAGGTAATTAGGGCACCTACACCGCAAGTTACGTAATTTTATTAACGATATTCGTAAACTATCTTACCTTACGCTCGTTCAGCCACAGCTTAGCTTAGTTTACTTAAATTTTAATGTTCCGGTGCACGAGACGTAAGCCTGCCGTGTCACATGTGAATTACATGTATATTGGAATTAGTTTTGCTTCCGATCAGTGATTATAAAACTATTCATTTTATTTCATTTCAACTGGTATTGACTGCTGTTTTCAAAAATTGGGGGACACTTAAGCTTAGCCTTTAAGAGTTGAACGCGATAGCGATATCCTGCCCAGTGCGCACTTCGAACATTACGAATGTTTAAGAGAATGCGCGCACTAAGGTATGTGCCTTATGTAATGGGTAGCATGCTTTAAACCAGGAGCAATTATGCGCGAGAAACGTTTTCAAAGTTGCGATGCACCCACTACGTGGTCTTAAGGGAATACGCGCAGTAATGCCTTTTGTAATGGGTGGATGTCTTTAAACCACCAAGTCGTTATGATATTGACGTGGTGTGACGCCCTATGGCAATGTACGCTTGTACCACGCAATATTACTGCGATATTACATCTCGTACTGTGACACCTGTATACAGGACGCGTATTTTTGGGAAGCATGAAAGTTACTTTCAGTGCAGCTCCAAGCAGAGGCGTGGCTGTGTGGTAGAACACCTGCTTGCCACGTAGACGGCCTGGGTTCGATTCTCACTCGGACCCAACATTTTTATTATTTATTTTATTTGCAGCTTTTTCGATTTTTCAGTCACGGACAAGATGATGATTTTTCGCTCACAACCAACGGCGCCGACGCCGACGGCGGAATTTCTGCGATACGAGCTCTTTAACGCTATCGCGTTAATATCGCGTTAATATTCAAGCTATCGAGTGGGGCGCCTAAGAGGCGGAAGCCGCCGCCGAAAAACGACGGAGTCGACGATGCGACCAAAGAGTGCTATGCGAGCCGTTAGCATGTGTGGCAGGAGAGGAGAGTCTATCGCCCGAAAGCGTCAGTGAAGAACAAGCGCGCCCATAGAGGAAGGGAAACTGCGTAGAATGGACACTGCCATTAAGCCATGCGGTCGAATAGACAGCAAGGGAATCGAGAGAGAACTACCCCTCTCGTGAAATGCATTGAGACGCCAAGTCGTTGCTTATGAGCTTATGATAGTTCGCAAGTTTCGGTTTTGGTTCCTTGCGCGCGCAGTTTTCTTACGTCCATCATTATTTTTTCTCTTGTTTTTTTGTCGCTACAGCCGGTCTCTGGGTTACATTTCTGAATGGCCAATATGAGAATTTTTTTTATCATGAGAATACACTAGATTGCAAGAATTATTCACGAGCCGTCATTGTAGCTGCCCTCTAGGCAACGCGCAATTCCGGAAAATAGACGGAAGACGCCTTGTGATGTTTATTTGCCACGGTAAAAAAAAAGCGAGAAAAAAACCACACAGTAAATATTTATTCAATGCAACCTGCCCTCTTGCGTTGTAGCCGCACCAAAGGATACAGAGCGGTTGTTGCCTCGCGAAGCTCCACTGGTCTGCGTCAGCTGAACAAAAAATCCAAATGAGAAAACTACGAGGAGACGCGAAAGGGCACAACCGTTTAACGCGTGGAATTCGAAACAATCGCAATTATCTTTTACGAACATCGCAACATCGTATTGTGAGGAGTGCTCTATGCTCTCGTGATATAAAACGTTACATTACACGACCTTATTCTATGCGCCTTCAAACCCACGAGCACGCATATCCGATGATCCGCGATAGAATGCCGCATACTATACAGCCCCAACCGGCGCGTTATCACAGATGAACACGTTTTACAAGAGCTCGAAATAAATGCGCGGGGCGAAACCTTTTTCCATCGTGCGAAAGCGAGAATTTTCGAGGCACGCGGTACTTCGCGTTTCTGCAAGTTATCTTGCGCCAGGCGTTTTAAAAACATGAGCGACGCGCGTTATCGCTTGATCGCTTCAAACGCTCCTTGCGTTTTCAACACGCCAGTCTATTTGTTTACACCGAACCATCGTCATCTGATAACGCGATTGCCAAAAGAAATGCGCACCTGGGGATATTAAAATTGTCACGAACCTTTCATAAGTTTACGTCGAAGCGCCCGATTCCTAGCTATGGCGCAGTTACAACATCCAACGTACCCTAAGTAGAGTGTACTAGAACAAGGGAGTGCTCGGAACGGCCGCAGCACCAACGTACAGAAAGTGAAGCCCAAACAGGGTCAATCCACCTGCAGCGCTGCGATCGGTAGTCTGCAATGTGTCGTCGTTTAAGAGTTGCGCGCGGCTCCGGCAAAGTGGTGCAGGGTGTTAGATACGAACTGCGCACCATTGAAGCATCCAGCTTTTCAGCGGATAAGTGCGGCATTCCCACGGAGGCATGGGAGTGTGAGTCATCCCCAGAGCGACGCCTTCGCGCCAGAGCCGAGGTGGTTCATATTCCACGTTCATCGATCCTGGGACGATGGCCTCACCGGGATGCAACATGATGCAAGGAGGCATTCCATCTCTAGGCGCGTGGTCTTACACGCAAGAGTGCAGTCCCCCGGCAACAAGGCTCTGGGTCTCCCATTGGCCGAAAGTGACGCCACCTGTTTGGGACTGCCAATTGGACGAACCTGACATCATCTCGCCCCAGTTCTTGATTGGCTGGAAGTGACGTGGGGGAAAGCTTTATAAGAAGCACAATCATCGAAAGCCGGGTCGTGTTCTCCTGGCCGTGGTCCGCAGCGTACGATATGCTGCTGGCCGAAACTATGTTTATCTGCAGTCTTGTCACCCTTTTTTATTAATGCTCCTATTGTAAATAAATCTAAGTTCTTCATCGCACTTCCGCGTCATTCAAGGCCAACTCCCGCACCTCAGCGGTGGGATGTAATAAGGGGTAGAATGCCCGCTTCCCACTCAAAAGACCCGGGTTCGAATCGGAGTTGTAGATGGTGGGTTTTAAAGACGATAGTCTTTCTTGGGGAACTTAAACGCAGAAATTTTGGTCTGTCTGTCTTTCTGTTTGTCGGCACGTCCCTCGATTCAGCCACTCGGCCAAAGTTGAACCACTTGCCCAAGGGCCAGCCGTCTTGAACTGGTACGGCTGTTCATACTTGTGAACGTTGTCGAACAAAAAGTAAATATCATGCATATCTGAGGTGCAACATCACTAGGTAAGTATTAGGTGGCGTGTTCCTTTAATAGAAAATGCATACATACGTAATTTTAAGGACCCTAGTTTCTTAAGCTGCGCTGAAGATGCATAAGAATGGAAGCTTGAGCGAGTTGGTATGCGTTCATCTTTGTTGAAACAGCGCTCACTAGACGACGACGAAGTAAAAGAAGGCACAGGACAGGCAGCGCCTGTCCTGTGCCTTCTTTTACTTCGTCATCGTCTAGTGAGCGCTGTTTCAACAAAGCTGAAAATGCGACTGCGCTGAAATTTGCCTTCCTCCGTGCCCTTCGCACGAGCTCATTGTTGTGTTTCGGTTTCGGTTCTGTTGCACTGTACGAATGGCATGGGTTGGTGTTGAAAAACTTTAGTTTTTAGAAGGCCAAGAAGGTGAAAAAAAATATTTAAAAAGTGAAAAAGCAGCGTTGTGGGCGGCCTTCAGGCTGCCGGTTGTGGGCGCCGCTCTGGCGTTCCTGTTTTACCCAGGCGACGTGTAAATAAAAGAGTGTGTGGAGAGTACTCGTTGAGTGCGGACGTTTCTCTGCTTCAGCGCTTCGCGCCAAACCGCGTTTTCGGGCTGGCTGGCGTCCCCGCCGGTCGCGTTGGTCACCGCCGGTCTTCGCCTGCTGCTGCGCCGGGACTACCAGCACGCAACACAGCACTCATGTTTCCCGACGTATTGCCAGATGGCGTCCATATCTCACACAGCGCCTCTTCTATCGTCTTTACACGACATTTGCAGCGAAGCACGCAGATACGCGGCCAATTTTTTATTCTTAGTGTCACCCTTTATAGCTGCGTTGGTTTTTTACTTTCTTTCTTAAAACTAGCTTCTATTGCTACAAAAAGTAACGTAAAATGTGAAATCTTATTTCGAGTCTCGTCTTCGCGAAAATCTCGGAGGCCATACTTTACGTTTTTGTTCAATTCCGGCTGGTGGCGCTACAAATAACTGCGCTCTCTCTCAAATTTCTTCTATTTTACTTCACATTTTGCGTTACTTTATGAACCAACACGTCCCAACTTAAGCTAGCTTTAAGAAACAAAGGAAAACCAATACAGCTACAAAAGCTGACGCTAAGAATAAAAACCCACCATCTTCAGCTGCGATTCGAACCCGGGCCTTTTGAGTGCGAAGCGGGCATTCTACCCCTGCACCATTTCGACGGAGCCGCGTGCACCTCTTAAACGACGACACATTGCAGACTACCGATCGCAGCGCTGCAAGCGGATTGACCCTGTTTGGGCTTCACTTTTCGAAGCTCGTTCCGGGCACTCCCCTGTTCTAGTACACTCTACCCTAAGCCTAACTATGCATTAGCGCGGTCAACAAGCGTACTACGCAGTACATCGAGGGACACAAAAGTGAGGGTTCTCACCTTGCTGTCGACATCTGTAGCAGTCCACAGCGTATTGCCGTGCTGAAAAGCGCCGCTGTCACACAAAATATCGCTCAATACCACGACTTTTTTGTGTGAATAAGCAAAAACAGATGCCACCGAAACACGCATGAGAGCGGCCCGGCTTCTATAAGCGCCATAGCTGGTCTTGCGATGACGTCATATCGCCGCTTGGTGGCGGAATGTTCTTTCACGAATTTTCAACTTGACGCGTAAGAAAATGTCTTTACACGTGGAGTAAACAAATAAAAAAAGTGAACAAGCTATATATTCATGTCGCACACCTCTTTTTTTTTTTTTCTTGCGCTACTTGCGCCACCTGAACTCATATGTTCTCGTGATCAAGGTGATATGACGCGAAAATCTCGGAGGCTATTGGGCGAGAAGGTGGCGGAGAGAGCTCGATCCACTTATCGCTGAGTGTCAACTGTTATCTTGCTTCCCTTTCTCTATAGCGCACCCGCCGAAATGTTTCATCAGTGTGGAAGGGTGACGCAGTTCGATGAAGAGACTCGCCCTCTTGCGTTCACACAGCGGTGAATGCACACCGCGGCCGCCGAGCAGAAGCGAGCGTGGAATTACTTTCCCGTGCTGGCCGCGAAATGGCGGGAAAAAGCAGAGTCTTCCCTCCCGGGAAAACAAAACAACAGCAGATATTCACTTGCTCCTAGCCAAGTAGAAAGGCGCGAAACTTTAAAAGTCGTTACTATACATTTTCTCCGCGAATAATCTTTTGCCATCAAACAAATGCACAATGGATTTGAAAATAATAATATACACAGCGTAAAAATATACGATGTTTCGCCGTAAAACGAAAATGAGAACTAGAATTCATTGTGAAAATGTTCGAGCCCTTTATACTACGAGCACAACACAGAAAGGATACGTATAGCCAGAGCAGAAGATTTTCACAATGTATTTGATGTTTCCGTATAATGAATGGTGAATGAGGAGTGCGATACAGATGACGTTCAGGAAAAAAAAAAAAAAACAGCGCATGCTATGCCTGCACGGAGGATGAAAGTACGCCAGGCAGACATAATTGGCATTCGAAGCACTCCATGACGCTTCGATTATTCGCAAAGTCGGCCCAACACATGGCCTCTGAGACGCAGGTTATTTGCTGACTATATTTGTGCGCCTGCGCTGCTATAACTTTTCCACGTTACAATGAACGTGCGCCCTAAAGAGGGGATCAGGTTACGGGCCGATACGGGCGATACTCGTTGCAATATTTCTTTGAGAACCGGCGCGCTGCTCCTTCTGCTCTTCTACCGCAATGTGGAGGAAAGGGATCTGCTGCTCCTTGTCTCGTTGGTAGCGAGTCCAACATGAGTGACGCTGGGGGTGAAACTGATTGCTGGGTCATTCCACGCCAAACGTCCCAGCCATTTTGGCAACTATCTCAAATGTAGTGAAAAAAAAATCGTGCCGATTTATTGCGTTTAAAACAGTGAATTGCTAGAATATTTAGGAGATAAAAAATTTTTTGGTCCTGTGGGTGCCTTCCAAATTTACCAGAATATCACCTGGGTGTTGTTTGTAAGAAAATTTATTCTGAGAGTATTGTTTCTTGTTTTAATACCAAATTTGGTTTACATATTGAGCAAAGGTGTTTGTGTAAGCTGTTTAAAGCTCGATAATATTAGTACAATTTTTCTGCCTTATACGCCTCCAGGAATTTCTCCAAAATGTTCTATGTTTGCATTTTTTCCATTGCGATATTGCGCCTTGTATGAATATACGAGTAATGGATACTAACTGTACAGAAGGTATATTTTGCGATAAAAATATTTTCAGACACCTCAAGTTTCTAAATATTACGTGAAAAAATCACGAATTTCAGAAAATCGTCGTTTTGGTCCACATTGAGACGCGATTTACACCACGTGGTGCTCCAACTAAAAATCGGCTTTATACCTCAATCGAAAGCAACTAAAGAGTTCTTCTTATATGGCAAGTTTTATCATTACAATTTTCGTTTTAAGGAAGAAAATAATTTTTGATGTTCCCCATTGATGGCAATTGGGAATATCAATGAGGAAGGTGCCATGTGAACAAATGGGGAGAAGCCAATCGAAACGCGCTTCAGGAGCATCCAGTGACTCCTTCCGAACTGCTGTTTTTCTCTGCCTGTACCTTCCAAAAGGGGTCACATGGACGCCCGAAGAGAGTCACGGTTCCATGACCCTCTTTTGACTCTTTTTAACACGAAAGTGTTTCATGCCGGGGTCCACCAAGACTTCAGTGACGTATTTCCGTCACGGAAGTGACGTCGAAAAAATGTACACGATCAGATGGCAAAGAAAAAAAGTTCCGTCAACGGGCATCGAACCAACGACCGCTCGGTCCGCAAGAACATATGCCGGGCACGCTACCCACTGCGCCATGGTCACAGACACTAGAGGCTTTACAAACGCGCCTTTTATATCTACCACTCTCCCGGTCGGCGGGGTGGTGTTGCCCTCTGGGCGCGGCAAAGTAAAGTAATTCGTCATTACTGTGGCATCTGCGATTAGTACCTGCAAAACGTTACACGTTCGTCCCATTCGGCGAGTTTTCAACAGAAGCGCAATTTTGTCAATGCCTTAACACACCGCGAGGTGGCGACCTTAGCTCAAGCGTCGGCCTCGCTCATAGCATCACGCTAATCAAATCAAAAATATTTCTGCGACGCGCGCCTGCCTCACCTGGCTGTAACACCGCGTTCCCCGCTCACGCGCTCACACCAAGAAAAATTGCGGCCGGGCTACCGTGGCGGCACGATGCGCTTTGCGTTTCCTTCTAGTGCGGCCGAGGTGTTCAATCATATTTTAACATGCCGCAGGATGGCGACCAAGTTCTGCGTCCAATATGCGACGCTCTTCTGGCTATCACAACTCGTTCTCTGATTACGCTTTCACCGTTAAATACTACAGATACCACAAGGGCTTGTTTAATCATTGAACGTGGACGTTAGTCGTCGGCATAGAGATGTACCACCAATCATCAAAGTGGGTGCATCCACGTTAAACGGTGCTATAGCTGCCAGACATCAATATACATCGCGCAAACTCTCTTATATCAATGTAGGGTAAACATTCAGTTACTTCTATAAAGGCACGTTTTACTTTCGTGTTATTCCGATTCCTATGACGGAGGGATCAACCATGTTTTAAATGCGAAGCATTTCTTAGCGAACTTCTGCGACTTTGAGCGTATCTATCTATCTATCTATCTATCTATCTATCTATCTATCTATCTATCTATCTATCTATCTATCTATCTATCTATCTATCTATCTATCTATCTATCTATCTATCTATCTATCTATCTATCTATCTATCTATCTATATAGCCGCCTACGACTTTGGGCTCTCCTGGTCGCTTGGTTAATCGAATGTACACCAAAATTGCTATGGCGTAACATGACTGTATGACGAACATAAATGACAAGTCAAAACATGAAAATCATGGCACGCATGTCATGTACAGCATGATTTACATGCCACGCTCATGGTGCGCTGGCGGCCGTTTCGCTAGCTTGATATACACCAAACTTGGTATCTTGCGACGTGACTGTGTAACAAACATAAATAACACGAGTTAACATGAAAATCATGACACGCATGTCATGTACAGCATGACTTACGTGCCACGCTCATGGTGCGCTAGCGGCCGTTTCGCTAGCTTTGTATACACCAAAATTGGTATCTTGCGACGTGACTGTGTAACGAACATAAATAACACGAGTTAACATGAAAATCATGACATGCATGTCATGTTCAGCATGACTTGCGTGCGACGCTCATGGGGCGCTGGCGGCCATTTCGCTAGCTCTATCTACCCCGAAATTGGTATTGCGCGACGTGACTGTGTGACGAACATAAAACACGAGTTAACATGAAAATCATGACACGCATGTCATATACAGCATGACTTACGTGCCACGCTCATGGGGCGCTGGCGGCCGTTTCGCTAGCTTGATCTATCCTGAAATTGGTATTGCGCGGCGTGACTGTGTGACGAACATAAAAACACGAGTTAATATGACAGTCATGACACGCATGTCATGTACAGCATGACTTACGTGCCACGCTCATGGTGCGCTGGCTGCCGTTTCGCTAGCTTGATCTATCCCGAAATTGGTATTGCGCGACGTGACTGTGTGAGGAACATAAAAACACGAGTTAACATGAAAATCATGACACGCATGTCATGTACACCATGACTTACGTGCCACGCTCATGGGGCGCTGGCGGCCGTTTCGCTAGCTTGATCTATCCTGAAATTGATATTGCGCGACGTGACTGTGTGACGAACATAAGAACACGAGTTAACATGAAAATCATGACACGCATGTCATATACAGCATGACTTACGTGCCACGCTCATGGGGCGCTGGCGGCCGTTTCGCTAGCTTGATCTATCCCGAAATTGGTATTGCGCGACATGACTGTGTGAGGAACATAAAAACACGAGTTAACAGGAAAATCATGACACGCATGTCATGTACAGCATGACTTACGTGCCACGCCCATGGTACGCTGGCGGCCGTTTCGCTACCTTGATATACACCAAAATTGGTATCTTGCGACGTGATTGTGTGACGAACATAAATAACACGAGTTAACATGATAGTCATGACACGCATGTCATGTACAGCATGACTTACGTGCCACGCTCATGGGGCGCTGGCGGCCGTTTCGCTAGCTTGATCTATCCCGAAATTGGTATTGCGCGACGTGACTGTGTGAGGAACATAAAAACACGAGTTAACATGAAAATCATGAAACGCATGTCATGTACAGCATGACTTACGTGCCACGCCCATGGTACGCTGGCGGCCGTTTCGCTAGCTTGATCTATCCCGAAATTGGTATTGCGCGACGTGACTGTGTGAGGAACATAAAAACACGAGTTAACATGAAAATCATGACACGCATGTCATGTACAGCATGACTTACGTGCCACGCCCATGGTACGCTGGCGGCCGTTTCGCTAGCTTGATCTATCCCGAAATTGGTATTGCGCGACGTGACTGTGTGAGGAACATAAAAACACGAGTTAACATGAAAATCATGACACGCATGTCATGTACAGCATGACTTACGTGCCACGCCCATGGTACGCTGGCGGCCGTTTCGCTAGCTTGATCTATCCCGAAATTGGTATTGCGCGACGTGACTGTGTGAGGAACATAAAAACACGAGTTAACATGAAAATCATGACACGCATGTCATGTACAGCATGACTTACGTGCCACGCCCATGGTACGCTGGCGGCCGTTTCGCTAGCTTGATCTATCCCGAAATTGGTATTGCGCGACGTGACTGTGTGAGGAACATAAAAACACGAGTTAACATGAAAATCATGACACGCATGTCATGTACACCATGACTTACGTGCCACGCTCATGGGGCGCTGGCGGCCGTTTCGCTAGCTTGATCTATCCCGAAATTGGTATTGCGCGACGTGACTGTGTGAGGAACATAAAAACACGAGTTAACATGAAAATCATGACACGCATGTCATGTACAGCATGACTTGCGTGCCACGCCCATGGTACGCTGGCGGCCGTTTCGCTACCTTGATATACACCAAAATTGGTATCTTGCGACGTGATTGTGTGACGAACATAAATAACACGAGTTAACATGATAGTCATGACACGCATGTCATGTACAGCATGACTTGCGTGCCACGCTCATGGTGCGCTGCCGGCCATTTCGCTAGCTTGATCTACCCCGAAGTTAGTAATGCGCGACGTGACTGTGTGAGGAACATAAAAACACGAGTTAACATGAAAATCATGAAACGCATGTCATGTACAGCATGACTTACATGCCACGCCCATGGTACGCTGGCGGCCGTTTCGCTAGCTTGATCTATCCCGAAATTGGTATTGCGCGACGTGACTGTGTGAGGAACATAAAAACACGAGTTAACATGAAAATCATGACACGCATGTCATGTACAGCATGACTTACGTGCCACGCCCATGGTACGCTGGCGGCCGTTTCGCTAGCTTGATCTATCCCGAAATTGGTATTGCGCGACGTGACTGTGTGAGGAACATAAAAACACGAGTTAACATGAAAATCATGACACGCATGTCATGTACAGCATGACTTACGTGCCACGCCCATGGTACGCTGGCGGCCGTTTCGCTAGCTTGATCTATCCCGAAATTGGTATTGCGCGACGTGACTGTGTGAGGAACATAAAAACACGAGTTAACATGAAAATCATGACACGCATGTCATGTACAGCATGACTTACGTGCCACGCCCATGGTACGCTGGCGGCCGTTTCGCTACCTTGATATACACCAAAATTGGTATCTTGCGACGTGATTGTGTGACGAACATAAATAACACGAGTTAACATGATAGTCATGACACGCATGTCATGTACAGCATGACTTGCGTGCCACGCTCATGGTGCGCTGCCGGCCATTTCGCTAGCTTGATCTACCCCGAAGTTAGTAATGCGCGACGTTACTGTGTGACGAACATAAATAATAGGAGTTAACATGAAAACCATGACATGCATTTTCCTCAATGACATACAAGACGATGTATGCAGCTCTTTGCTGGTTGCTTCGCATTACATCGATTCCCACAATGCGTGGGATCTGCCGGCTGTTTTTTTACTCTTTTTTCGATCTCCCCCATACATTTGCCCTGTGCTAGGTGACATACCGGTTATGCTAAACTGTTTAACATCACTGCCTTTCCGCTCTCTCTCTCTCTCTCTCTTGTTTTCCTTGGTTAACGTAATTTCCAAATTTTTTACTGAAGCACTTAGCATGGATTGCTCATAAATCGAACGATATCACAGGATTGATAGACGGTGCACACGCCGCACCCGCCCCATTATTTTAAAGCTTCTGAATTTCCCCGAGAAAGCTCCAATTGTTAAAAGCTCATTCAAGCTGAAGATCTCTGGTCAACCCATATCTGGTCTTTTCAGTCAACGTACGATCAGCCAGACTTCAATCATGGGAGGCGACCAGTGCTTACCGCAACAGCGGCTCCTCTGTGCGCATAGTATATGACCATGCGCGTATCGATAACGTGCACTACAACTGGGGTGCACATACTACTGACACGATTGTGAAGTCTCACAATCGCGAAACCAGGACACCTCCTTCGGCTACTGTTTCTAACCCTCGATGACACCCACACGGTTTCTCTGATAATCTCCGCATATTAAATATTAACGCGAAAAGTTTTAATTTGTTTATTTCTTGGCATTAAGTCTGCCCTACTTCCATATTACTATGAAACCTTGTAAACGTGGTTTCATAGTAATATTTATAATGCTGAAGTATCGCCAGGTTTTAATGTTATAAAAACTGATAGAACTGAAGGTAGAGGCGATACGTCGCTTTGTATTTACTCTTCGAGTTGAAGTTCTCTGTACTTGATGCGTCATATCAAACAGAGTCGGTTTGGTGCAAAGTTTATTTTGAGTCGTTGTCTTTCATTGTTGTTGTATTTTACCGCCCACCTAACTTAATATTGAACCCTTAGGTTTCCTTCAATGCATTCATTAAAAAAATTGGGCCTCACGCGCCATTTCTATTAAGTATGGGCGATTTTAACGTTCCTGATATACACTGGCCGCCATTATCATTGGTAAGTTATGGTTTCCAGCTGTACAGACAGTCATTTAATTTTTCATTGAGTTCCGGTTTAAAGTAAATTGACAGTGACGTCACAAGAGGTAACGCGATTTCATATAGCTGATCTTTTTCAGCCCACGGGTCTGCGATTACGGCTACGAATGTACTCTTGTTGACCGGCGCATCAGATCAAAAACTAGTCTTCGTAGCCATTTCTTGTCCTGTACCGAAAGCCCGACATGTTTATTTCACTTTTTGCGACATAAACCAAGAGGTTGATGTTAGTATAATTGATGAATTTAAGCGCTTCTATTAATCACTTCGAATGGATTAGTCTTTCTAATTACGCCCACGCTTTAACTGAATTTTTCAGGAACCTCGTTAAAATTTGCATTACGCGCTTTTTTTTTCCGTTAAAAAAAAAGACAAAAAGACGAATACGGAGCTGCCTCGGATTATTCGGAAAAATTTGCATTTGTCGCGACGACTTGGCCATTTGCGGCATGTTAAACGTGTTGGTGACGCTGTTCGTACTGCTCGATTTATTGCTCTTAAGGGGGAACTTTGAAGCCAAATTAATGCAGCTCGTGATTTTTATTTCCAACTGGCACTTCCGGGTTAGCTAAAAATAATCCGCGAAAAGACTGGAGCGCTGTTCTGCCAAACGAACGTAGCACTAATTCTTTTTAAACAAATGAAACATTTACAAGCGATGCAGTTCTATTATTGCTAACGCCTTTAATACTTACTTTAACTCTCTTTTACCCAGAACAACTTGGTAGTTCATCCTTTTACAGAGCCGACACAATGCTCTACTAACGACATTGGTGTTTCGAAACAGGGTGGTTGAATTTGAACTTAAAACTTGAGAAAAAAAAAGAAAGCATCAGAACGGTTAAGTGGGCAAGTTGGTGTGCTTCCATCTTGAACGAATAAACAGCGCAAAAAAAAAAGCGTGGATGAGCAAAGGAACGACAGACAGGGGCGCTGACTTGCAACTAAAATTTTATTTCGAAACAAAATAGAACTTACAGCATCTAAAAACGCACGATAACATACACCAACTCGCTTGCACAAGGTAACATAAAGTGGCAGAACAAAAACAGTAGCTGATTAAACATGAACATAACGCAAACCATCCCTTAGGTGAGAAACTACTGCCTGTGATAAGGCTACCGAAGGTTGACTGATGCACTTGTCACCTTCCAGCGACATGTAAATAGCCTCCATGATTTCCCTTGTGCGATGATCCCTATGCCGATGCAAAATTTCCGTCCTATCAAAACCTGGATCACAAGCACTTTTGCGACAGTGAAGAGCCAAATGAGAACCTGTGCCACTTTTAACATTTTGAGCATGCTCTTTGATCCTGATATTTAAACACCGTCTAGTTTGCCCTATGTAAATTTTATCACAAGAACATGAAATTTTATACACTACATTAGTTTGACAATCCACATACTTTTTCCTATCTTTGATCGCACATCTTAGCCGTTTGTCACTTTTCACTTCATTTAGCTTTATGTGCGCAGCTGGACATACCTGGAATCATTGCTACATTCTTTCTTATGGAAGTGCGATTACCATCAGCTGTTCCCTTCAGCCCAACTCTAAGAGTTTATGCCACTTTTTCGCAGGCCTTCGTGATAACCTAAGTAGGGTATACTGCTTCTTGTAGTCTTGACAGCTGTCTTGAAAAACTATGTTGCAGCTTGTGGTGGCACGATTTAAACAAGGAAGACTGAACGCGCCAGTGATTCCTTATGTAGAATGTAGCAGTGATTCCTTATGTGCATAGGCTATCACGCGTAATGCGCATCTGTGCACAGAAAGCTAAATAATGTGTTATTTGATGCTGAACATGGGTTCCGACGCGCTTTTAGCACGATAACCCAACTTAGCGAATTCACTCATGATATCACGCAGACTTCTCGATGTAGGCGGTGAAATTAACGCAATACATTTAGATTTTTCGAAATCTTCGACACTGTGTCACACTCTAACGGGCTGAAAAAGGTCATGCTCATGTTCAGTGCATCTTGTTTTGTTTTGCAATTTTTTTATCTTGCTCTCCGTATACAGCCCTAGTAATGTAAGCAGATAAACTGCGACCTCATCACCCTTCTTTATGCACATGAAACAATCGAAATAGTAACTAGTGTGAAAATAGTTGAAGTTACTTTCACACAAAATATGCTTTGGGATGAACGCATCAAATCGATTTTAGGCAAGTTATGCCGTGTGTATGATGGCGCGGCACAGATCTTTATTACCTTTTAAAATAACGCTGCTTGTTTACAATACACTGTTTTTCCTCATTATATTACTGTTTTTTTTTTTTGTATGGGGTACTACGACATATACAAATCTTGAAAGACTTCATATACTGCAGCAAATTTCTGCAGATCCCAAGCATTGTCGAAATCGCTTTCATGCGAAGCAGTCAACGAGTAGCTGTCTATGCTGCATATTTAGGGGCGAAGCACCTTAGGGTCCCGGCGTGTCGGCGGGCCTCGTCGTCTGCTCTCGCGGCATGCATCGTCGTGTCCTGTCCATTTGCTTGAGCGCAAGAGAGGACGCTACCGCCTTAGCGCTTGCCGTGTGGCGAGAGAGAGCGAACGGCGCACGTTGACTATGGAAACGCTCTTTCTGGGATGAACGCTGAACTACCAGCTCGCGAAGAACGAGAACGCGTCCTCGCCCGCGAGAGACAACGCCGACGCAGGCAGCGTCTGCTAGCGAGTTTCTTGATTGAAAAAAACCGACTGCTCGCCAACCGTTCACCGGCCGCCGCGTATATATATATATATATACAGATATATATATATATATATATATATATATATATATATATATATATATATATATATATATATATATATATATATATATATATATATATATATATATATATATATATACACGCTGACATCACTGACGCTTAAAGGGTAACTAACTTATGGTCTTATGTGACGTCAGCACTCAGGTCAGGTTAGAGCACAGACGTCAGTTTTATTGAAACGAAGCGCATGCTACTGTGCAATTCACATTTCGCATGCGATGCTGTGAATGTCATACGTAGCATTCGTTAGTGTATTGCTCCGGGACCGAGCAACACTTGAATATTGCTTGCTGAGTGAGAGGAGTAAATATTCAATGTTTATTCGAATTTTATAAAAGCGGAGCCGTCATTAGAAGCAAAATTGACGTTAAGCCAACATGACGTCTGTATCATAGGAGCACGCAAGTAACGTTAATTACTTTGTTATAACATTAGATAGCTTGCACTGCAACCACAATTGAAGTTGCACCGGCATTATTCTTTTCATAGGGTCTTTTTCCAAATTAATTTCAAGATCTGGCATGGCTCTGTGGTAGAATGCATGATTACCACGTAGAATGCCTGGGTTCGTTTTCTGATAGGATCCTGATTTTTATTCTTTGCATGCGTCGGGTCAACGCTGCTGATGCCGCATTTTCTTGATGCTCTCTCGTTTAAATTACCGATATCTGTTCTCGCCGTGTCTGGGCGAACACACTGTAAATCACCTGTGGCGCATACCCGCCTACCGCAGCCCGTATAGTAAACGGGTATGTGCCACACATGACTGGAGGAAAGGGTTTCGTGACGTACACGCCAGGATTTTCGCGTTATTCATGACATGACCGTCATGTTCGTCGCACCCTCGTACCCTCCTATGCCAATTTTGGTCAATACCAAGTTAAGGAGGTGACCACGAGAGCGCCCATACTCAGGCGGATAGATAGATAGATAGATAGATAGATAGATAGATAGATAGATAGATAGATAGATAGATAGATAGATAGATAGATAGATAGATAGATAGATAGATAGATAGATAGATAGATAGATAGCAACACTGAACGTGCCTTGGGTTCACTAAGAAATGCTTCGCTTTTAATTAGCCGCCTAGGTTTCGGTGCTCTCGTTTCCTCCAGGCACTTGTGGCACATACCCGTATACCACGGGCCACGGTAAGCGGGTATGCGCCACAGGTGACTGACAGTTTATATCTTCCCAGGAAAGGCGAGAACAGACATTGGTAATTTAAATGAGAGAGCGTAAGTTTTACTTTATGATAATGTGTCATCAAAGCACTCTGGGGAAGAACACAAGCAAGCCAACTTTCTTGTCCTTCAGCTTGCTCCTCCGGCTCCCATGTACCACGCGCGCAGGGAACCAAGTTCATTCTGCAATGGGTTCATGCTGTTGATCTTATACGATCGATAGTACCATCGAATTTTTTACTATCGATAGCGCTATCGATAGTAGTTTTTACCATCGATAGTTCGATAGTGACTCAGCTATCGATAGTATCGATAGTACCATCGACAGTTCTGCATCACTACTTTGAACTGCTTTAGAAAAAGCCCCTATGCAGGCGCAAGGTCTGTGCAGCGTCAACTGTGATTGCAGTGTGGGCTATCTAATGTTATAACAAAGCAATAAACATTACATATTACTCCTGTGATACAGGCGTCATGCCCGGTTAACATCAATTGTGGTTCCTGTGTTGGCTCCGCTTTCATAGAAATCTAATAAACATTTCGTTTGTTTCATGATCCAGCAAGCTATATTCAAGCGCGGCTCGACGCCAGAGAAACACGCCAACGAAAGTTACGTATGATATTCACATCATCGCACCGTAAAGTGCACTTCGTTTTTATAATATTCACGTCAGTGCTCTAAAGTGAGTGCTGACGTTACGTCAGACCATAAGTTACCCTTTAAACTGACCAGTATAGTCGATGTGCCTGGTAGGGCCACAGTGTGCACACAAATACTGCGCTTACAAAAGCACGTCGATCCACCTCGTAACGCTTGGCTGAAAGCCAAAAAATGCAGCATAGACAACTAGTAGCTGATTGCTTCGCATCAAACTGATTCCCACAAGGCGTGGGATCTGCTAAATTTTTTAGTGCACCATATAGTTCCCGTACTTCAGATTTATTTTTTAAAGTAAATATAATCCGCGTGTTTAACCTTTATAATTATAAGTTAAGTATGGGTTTCAGACGAGAGGTGAAAGAAAATTTAAAGCTTTTTCATGATTTATCTAATCTTGATAAATACACGCATTCATACGCCACTCGTTACACAGAACAGTGGAAGGTGGTCTCTGCGCGGGCAAATTATTCTATGCAGAGAATATCATACGCACTACCAACCCCTTTAAGTTCGTTTCATAAATTAGATACTGAGTTGCGAATAACTTCTGCACGAACACTGCGCAAACATTTCATCAATCCATGCTCATATAATAAATAAGACTATAGTGTCTTGCTTTTTTCATTGTTTCACACCTGTATGACTGTTTTTGTATGAAAGTGTATTAAATTTTTGGAAATTTTGTATTATGAATGTGTGTTCTGTGTGATCTTCTTTTTTTTTTGAATATGTGTGTTATGGCTGCCTGCATTGTAGAGGTGGCTGCGGGCCTCGGTCAAGTTGCTTGTGTCTCAAGCGACTTTTACCCGCAGTCTTCTCCATCGTTGATAGAAATAAAGAAGTTATTACTATAGTATCTGGGGTTTTACATGCCAAAACCTTGATATGATTACGAGGCACGCCGTGGTGGAGGGCTCAGGAAATTTCGACCATCTGGTGTTCTTTAACGCGGGACTGACATCGCACTGTATACGGGCATCCGACATTTCACCTCCATCGAAATGCGACTGCTGCGGCTGGGTTCGAACCACACTCTTAATCAGGTCCTGGTTAAATGCTGGCTACATCAGACGAAAAATGTCCGGTTTCCTGGCTATATCTAGCACTTCAAGCGGGGCCTGATTAAGAGTGCAGCTATGGCTCCTTCAGGTTAGCAGCCGAGCATCGTAACCACTGTACCACCGCGGCGGACTACTCCCCACTCAAGCGATAGCCCTTAGAGGCTGTGGTATCTTGAAATAAATTAATAAATAAATAAATAAACAAATAAATAAATAAATAAATAAATAAATAAATAAATAAATAAATAAATAAATAAATAAATAAATAAATAAATGCGCACATCACACGGAAAGAATAAGCGGTCGACTTGTGTATTTCAGGCGACGTGCCTCGATGCTGGCCTGATTCTGCTGCGTGCGACGCACCTTTATCCTAATTTCGATGTCACTTCCCCGTAACGGGACATCTGGCCTGGCGAGATAGGGCGGCGCGTTTCCTGTGCACCAGATGGGCTCGGTTTATTGCCATTGAAATCTGTTGATGAATATCCCAAATTACGTGCGATCGTCGTGATTTCTAAGACAGTTGGGCATGCCATAAATCGTGACGGCCTATAACTTTGCCATATAGACAACCGCCCTCAAGTCAGTAATCAAGAAGTTAATTAAGAGTTTTTGGTAAATAGTAATTGACGTGTCAGTTTAGCTTCGGCGTAATGTTTCCGCCTCGACGTAGAGTTCGTGTGTGAAGACGACAGGAGCGCGACACACAGGCACACACACACGCACACGCACGCGCACTTCCTCCGACTGAGGACCCTGGTCAGCTTGTTTCTGTTCTGACAGAGCAGTCATTGCATATGTTAAACAAATGGCAATGCTATACGAACAATCAAAACAAAATAAGTTTCCTAAATCGTGCGATGAAACTTGAAACACCCTGTATATGTAATGTACGTTTTGTCACCTCTAACTGCATGATGACGCTACAGAAAAGAGAAATAAATCACGAACGCTTCGCCTTCACTCAGATCAAAGGCTGTTGCACTCGCTGTTTCATGTAAATTGCTCTGTGCCACCAATGCACTGGGAATACTAAAGCCGCACAACATGCAATGCTAGCAGTTGTCGTCACGCTGCGCTTTAAGCAGATGGGAACACACACACAAAAAAATAATATAAAAGGCCTATAGGATGCCGAGGGCGAACGGAAACGGGGACAATAGAAAAGAGCGAAAACGCGGGTCGGCGACTTCTCCGCGCAGTTCACTCTGCGGACGAGGCTCAGATGCGAGCAGCTGCCGCCGCGTTTGTCTTAAGCAGTACTCGCTTCTTAATGAACCGCGAGTCGAGGACTGGGAAAGAAAGAGGAAGCTTTTCGTTTATTTGTTATTGCTCTGCTTCAAGGAAGAAAACAAAAAAAAGCAATACCGCGGCCGAGGCCAAGGGAGCGGGCCGCTTGTTTTGGGAATCGTTAAGTCCGTGGCGACAGCTACGCGGCCGTCGCAGAACAAAGCAACGAGTGACTGACCGGAAACAAGAAGGAACGGTTTTTGCGTCTCGAGTCCCTCCCCGACCACTCACTCTCTCTCCTTCTCGCTCGCTCGCTCGGTGCTTTTCGAGCAATAACCGACTGCCGAGATTAAACTGCGCGCGCCGCTATCCCGGAGTTCCTCGGTGAACCACTTTCTCCACGTGTCCCGGCTTCCCTCTCGCTCCGCCCTTTGTTCTTTAGCAACTTCTGTAGCGTTTATGGAGCATCGTATTTGATGGCAGGACGAATGGAAATGCGATATACTTCAGAAGGGTTGTAAACCGGGCACCTCGAGTTGCGTATTTACATAAATACTCGGGGAAAAACGCGCGCAGTTTACTAAGATGTTATTTCGCTCGAAGGTTTCAAGCAGCACTCGTGATTCAGCGTTAGGAATCCAGCTCGCCCGTTCTCCGCGGCCGCGATTTCCTTCTTTTGCCTTTCACCCGTCTCGCTAGCGATGTAATCGAAATGTGTTGCTTTTGCGAGTGAGAACATGACGGCATGAGTGGATGCCTTTTTCGTGTTTGTGAGTTAACCCTGTACGTACACGAGGCGCGATAGCGCGCGGTGGTATTTATACCTGATACGCACTGCATATATGCTTCTTTTTTCATTGTGTCTAGTATCCTTTACTTCTTGTTATATCTCGATAGACAAGTATTTTTTAAGCATCGTTTGCCCGAAACTATATTTGTTATGCACTTCGCAATAATTGCAGGATGAAGAGCACGTATAGCAATGAGAGCCATGCCAATATAATCGAGTTTTATAATCCACGCAGTTGCTACAGTATGCGGGGTATTGCTTTCGCATGGGTTTTTTTATTTTTTTAATTCTCATCAGTGGTCTCTTCTTTGGAGTGATGAACGGCCTATGACCGGTACGTAAATAGGCGGAAACACTGCTGCTGCACCCGTGACGCGATCTTAATGCACTTTTCTATTTGTTACGTACGATCAGAAAGTGCCTCCAATAGCACGTGGTCATTAAACATAACTGTCGTTAAAAATTTATCCACTTTTTCTAATTCCTTCTTTGTCATTCTTTTCTCCTGTATACAGAACATTTGCACCAATTGTGTCAGTCTCTTTGTCATGTCAGTGAAACGCAGCGAACACTTCTGTCGAGGACAGACGCTAAACCATCTACTTTCTGTATTGTTGATTGTAGGAACGTTCTAGAATACGGGAATGAATCTTTAGCACCGCATAGACATGATTTCTCGTCCTTTTACGTGTATTCCTTGGCATCTCAGATCCTGTGCCCTTCCCTTTTTGCATTCATTGTTGATATTCCTTTTTACTTAACAGCAGGCCCGTAGGCAGGAATTTTTTTTCGGGGGAGGGGGGGGGGCACTTGCTGAAAACCTTGACTTTTTGAGAAAAACACCTATTTTTATTGTTTATTTTTGATAAAAACACATACGTCACCAAAATTTCGGGGGGGGGGGGCCTAGGTCTCTCCCCCCCCCCCCCCCCCCCGCTGGCTACGGGCCTGCTTAACAGCGAGGCTGTTTAGCAAATCGTTCCTTGTCCGACGAACCAAAAAGCTATCATAATCATAAACGGGTATATGTGCCACAGAAATTGGGTTAATCTATACCACTCACCACTGGTCCACTAAAAATGAAGAAGGCAAAAACTATCATAATCTCATGCGGGTAGGTGCCACATAAGTCGGGCAAGTCCCACTACTCACCACTGGTCCAGTGAAAATGAAGAAGGCAACAGTTAGCCCAACAAATGACCGCGAAGCGATGGCGGCGAGCCGAAGACCCCGAGCACGTATAACGAGAGAGTACTAGGTAACCGGAAAGGCAACGGCGGCTGCGAGAAGATCCCGAAGCGATGGAAGGCCTACGCCAACGACGACGTTCCCGTAGATCTATGAGAGCTGCGAACGCTTGGTTTTAGCGCTAGTCTCTGTCTCTGGAGTTTGCACATCGGTGTCGTGTCTGTGACCCTCTCTGCTCTAAAAATCAACGTAGAAACAACCTAGCATCACCAAGCTGAAGCCTAACAGCGACCTAGAAGCAACCTAGAAACAACTGAATCTCCTAGCTAAGGCCTAGAAACAACCTAGAAGCAACCTGATTAGTCTTCAGAATCGTCCACTTTCGCTGTTTCAAGCCTGGCGCTGCTTAGTGCAAGCTTTGCGCTTCTTTTTTTAAACTGGCCTTGCTTGAACCATGGTGCACCTCATAATAAATAAATTCATGAACCTTTAAACATAGTCTAGTGTCTATTATATTTCCACTCATCGCCGGATTCATTCAATACCCTTACCCATCTCTATGCAGAGCATTGAACGAGATGAAGGCGAATCGAAGGGGGCCTGCTGTTTGTTTGTCACTATCAGACAAAGCCAAGCGATGGTTAAGTCAAAGAAAACGCGTAGAGGTCCTTATTTCTAGTTTTAATTGAACCGTATAAATTATAAGCTAAAGGAAAACGAAAGTATTGGCAAATCCAGAAAACGCTTCTTGTGCTGGCAACACTGGTCATGAAGAAGGCAGCGGGGTACAACCAGTTGCACTGCTCAAACAGAGAGACAGGGCTACGATATCCAGGATCACGGCGGCACTTTCGCTATACCTTCGCTTAGCGCTATGCTAGAGTTTGCAGATTGTGGCCTTCGATCGCGTTGTTTCGTCGAACGCAAACGTGTGCTTGCTGCCCATCACCTTACAGTAATCGGCCTGAAGGATTTCGGTGACGGAACAGCGCAAATAATTGCGCGGCGTATGCAAAGGTCCAGCCTGTTCTGCAAACCACATCCTTTTTTTTTTCTTTAACATGAAGAGCCTGGGGGGGGGGGGGGGGGGGGGGGAAGTGGTTCTTATAAAATTTGGGATATGAAGATAAAAGTGCACCCCGCAACTGTCTCTCTAGATGAGGACACCTCAGCAGTAGTGCACAGGGGAAGGGAGTGGGAATGAAAGAAAGAGTAAGAGAGAAGGGAGGGAAATAAAAAAAAAATTAAAAATAAAAATACATGCATGTATATAAATATACACACATATATTATGGGGTAGCGTTCTGCTCCCGTGATGAAGGGGAAAGGAAAAAGCGGGAAGGAGGCCGGCAAGGAGAAAGGATGTAAATAAACATCTTGTGGGAAACCAGCGGACAGAAGAGAGTTAACGCCGAAGGGAGTTGCGTAAACGGTCCGTGAGGAGCGTAGGGTTAGGCGCGTATAGCGCTTGCTGAAACAGCACTTGCAGGGAGGAAAAAAAAAAAAGAGTAAGCAGAGGTGATCAGCACTCACAGGGTAAGCGCGTAATCCTCGATGATTGCGCCGGTCGGAGAGTTATCCCGTGGGCGCGATGACATCATGCGCGGCGAGAGCCGCGGCGCACAACGCACGAACAGGTGAGTCGTCGGGAACGAAGGGCAGGACTGCACGAATGGCTGCGACGAGCGCGGCCAGCACAACGTCCTTGGGGTCGGCCTGAGGAGCCGGCGCACTCGTTGTAGAGGGCGTTGGTTCGGCGGTGGTAGAGGCACAGCCGCCGGTAAGGGCATCGCGGAAGGAACGACCCTTGGTTACAACCGAAGTGCCCTGCTTGTTGCGTACAACGTTCCCGGCGCGCTCCAGAGCTTGGCGGCGAGTCACGGAGCCATCGGATGAGGCGAGGATGACGGCGGCCTTGCGCTGAAGCTGCCAGGAAGAGCAGCGCGGGTCGGTTGAGGCGTGGTTGCCGTTGCAATTGACGCAACGTGGTTGTTCTGCTGTACAGGGTTCTGCGGCGTGGCTGGCACCGCAGCGAAGACAGCGCTCGTCAAGCGAGCAGGTGGCCGTGGCGTGTCCGTAGCGGCCGCAACGGGTGCATTGGAGAGGCCTGGGGAGGCGAGGACGAACGAGGCGCCTTTGTTTATACAGGAAAATTTCCTTGGGGACCGTGGTGCCCTCGAAAGTGATGGTAAGGCATTTGCCTCGTCTCACGCAAGAAGTCACTGGGACTGATGAGCAGATGTTGGCCGAAATTGCCTCGGCGTCGAAGCGAGGATCAACTCCGAAGACCAATCCGACGCATGTGTTCGTGGTGAGAATCTTGCTTCTGACCTTGACATCGCAGATGACAGCCACCTGTAGTAGGGAGGTGGGGTCAGAAGCTTGGTGTGTATCGACGGCGACGAGGTTGCGCTGGTAGTTGACACGAACTCGCCGCGTAGCGGGGAATCCGGAGAGGAACCGAGCCGGCGGTTGAAGAAGGCGAGTGTTCGGGCTTAGTAGGCATATCCGAGAGGTGCAAGGGAGATTCTGAGTTGGGACAGCAGTACTCTGAAGTCCTTTTCTCACGCACGGGAAATCTGAAATTATGCTTCTTACTATTTGATTACCATTGTACGAAAAAAAAAAACCCCAAATATTAGGAACGTGCCGCTTACAGTTAAATCAGATGCGAATTTAAGAGCCAGGTTTGCTTGAGCCATGAAAGCGTCATTAGACTACGACAGTGACATATTTGAGCAAATTGCGTTTTTTTTATCAATTAGACGCGTTAGGTTCCACACATTAGCGATGCCTTATCTCCAGCAAATTCATCTGTATGATTACAATAACATCATTTGAAAACGACTTTATTGCAACAAAATTCAGTTACGTGCACAGTGTCGGAAAGCAAGCTAGCAGTGCGATGCGCAGGTAGGTTGCTCCACAACCTGGAAGAAGCGCTATTTGCAGCTGCTCCTAAATTTCTTGCGATGGACTGCCAACCAGGTGCACTGAATAAAAAACACATTGTCTGGATACACCGCAGGACAAAAGCAGGCATAAAGCAGGCGTACGTGTGTCCTTCATGAGTCTGCTTATATTTGTTAATGTGTACGATATATAAGAAGGTTAGATCAATACCGCCTGCTCCACTCACGGTCATGTCATTTAATGCATGCCGGCAAGGCTCTCAACCTTCCTGAAAGGTGTTTTCCTCTTTAGCAATAGAGAAAGAACACAAATCCTGCGCTCCACATCGATATTCATTTCGTATTCTTAAGATTATTCCATGCATTTAACTACGGTACAGAAAGTGTATCTTTCGTTCTCACAATGTATCGACAATATTGAAGTGTGTAGTACGTTACGGATAATTATCTCCACATGGCGGCGACGCTGTTGGCACACATTGTAAACATAGCTCACCGGCACGAGCACGGAGCGCTGAATGCCACCAGTGTAATATGGACAAAAGATGGCGAACAGGGGGGGGGGGGTGCGTAATGGGAGGGGGTGAGAGGTAGAGAGGGTGGGGGGGGGGGAGCAGGTGACGCCGCGTCTCCGTAATTAATAAGCGCAGGTAAACCGACAAAATCAGACCCGCGCGCATGTGGCGGCGACGGCGGCGGCGGCGGCAGCAGTGGCCTTCGTCCGCTTTTGTGCGTGTGCGACAACCAACCTTGCACGTCGTGCGTGAGGCGTGCGCCGCGCGGACACGGTAATTAGTTTAAAGCGCTCATTGTCAGTTCTGGAAAGCTGCTGCTCTAACAAGTATTTAGCGAAGCGCAGCGCCGATAACCATAGCGGCGGCCGCTGTCGCGATGCAAAAATTAATCAGAATAACTTAAGGCGAGAGCAACAATTAGAGGGAAAAAAGACGGCGTTGGTAATGAGTGTCGTCGGCACGCGTATGACACTGGCGTTATGCTGTACAGTGTGCCCGTCGCGCCGCAGCCCTGCAGGTTGGAACGCGCAAGGTTTTTTTTTTTTTTTTTTTTTTTCAATGGCTGGGCGTGCGCGCAGGAAAACCATACCGCAAGCCAAAGGCGCCTGCGGTAGCTTCGTACACATTGTACGGCGACAAAAACACGACGAGTCTGACTATAGGTTGCCGTAAACAAGGTAGCTCGGGCAGACTTATTTCTTGTTTTTCGGCGGCTGTCTCTGCTTATAAATGCGCTTGAATGTATACGAAGCATACATGGAAGCGAAGTGTCAGGCAGCTGCGAATGACATAGAGTTAAGGGAGGGTCCGCTTCTATTGCGTATTGTCACATTAAAAATGTGCATAGTACACACGTTCGGCTCTTTCATCGCCTGCAGTGCACTTGCAGGCGGCGCATTGCTTTGCCTGAGCATGCTCGTTGTAGACGGTGCTTTTACCTCAATATACTCAGGAATATCAGAGGTACCCGGAATCCGGCTAGCCGTGCTTTACAAGAAAGGCCGCTTAAGGCATTGTCACCCTTAGAGGGCAAGCGATTCGAAAGATCGTTGAAGCTCTAGTAGGGGGCCTTCCTTGCATCTTTCGGCCTTCAATGAGTTGTCTTGACTCTGAAGACGATGACTTTGCTGTGTTCTTTAAGGACACTGGAGGCGAGGAGTCATGGAGCCGCCCTCTATTACAGAGTCGCCCTCTTGCGTGCTCCTCATAGGTTTGGCTGTGGACGCTCTACGAAACCACCGCATGAAAGCCCTCATGGGCATTTCTGTGATTGCTTTCGAAACGAGGGAAGTTTTCATAGTAAAAAAAAATAATCTTGGACACAGAATATGTACAGTGGTTGCACACTGCGTGCAGTCGCCGCGATGGGGTAGCGCCAAACGAGCTTCTTGCATGAAAGGCAGGCAATCCCTGAGGGCGAACTATGTGAACTCTTACATCGGTCTGTCTTTATAAATAAATGAGGCATGCCAGCAGGAAGCCACAATTAAGCAATAATGCGGCCGGAGCATTACACAAGTAACGGTTAATTGTTGCGTGGACGTTATCAAAGCTTTTCGAAAATAATTTCTTTGAAACCTTAAGGAAATTGGCGCCTACGGCGACTTGTGCGCGCCATCAGCAAGGCTATTTTTACAGCGAAAGCTGTTATGAGATCATTTCACCGGCCGTTTTTGGCGCCGTAGTTGTCCGCCGCCGCCGCCGCCGCCGCCGCTGCCGCCGCCGCCGCCGCCGCTGGTGTCCGTAACCAGTATCGCTCGAAATAAGAAAAAAAACTAAATAAGAAAAAAATTCCAGGATGGAACGAGGTTCGAACCTGGGTCCTCTGCGTGGGAGCCCAGTATTCAACCTCTGAGCCATACCGGTGCTTGAAACTGCTTTGCTAAAAGGTCCTATACAGGCTTCATGTCGGGAAGGAACCACATTAGCGTATGCAATATAGCGTGGTAGAAGAGTAAAATAAGCACCAAGCGTAGCACAACGCGAATTCTGTAACCAGGCGTCACACAATGCGAATTGCGCAACGAGCAGGTTGTTGAATGCTTCCAACCCATTACAAAGGACCCTGCCATAATTCTTCATCATCAGGCACAGCATCAACAAAGTGCGCATAATGCCTTACATGGGTTTAGCAGGTACCAACGCTCTCCGTAGAATGACAAAAAATGGCAGAGTGCCTGCTGGCCTACTTCTCAAAAATTACAATTTTTATAGCGTAGTGGGTTCCTCGCAAGTGCACTTGGATTGGTTGCCAAGGAAGCCCATAAGCGCATGATACACTTCCTCTGGGTCTCAGTAAAATTACAATGATTTATAGCGTAGTGGGTTCCTCGCAAGGGCACTTGTATTGGTTGCCAAGGAAGCCCATAAGCGTATGATCCATTTCCTCGGGGTCTCAGTAAAGTTCTTCGCTCCCCCCCCCCCCCCACCCGTCTCTTTCCCACGTCAACGTATGGTATAGAGCATGACGGGAGAGGGAAATAGCGACCGGGCGTCACCCAATGCAAATTACATAACTGGTGGGCCGTTTAAAGATTCCAACCCATTACAAAGGGCTGAGCCATAATTCTTCATCGTCATCAGTCGTCGCGTGAACAAAGTGCACATAATGCCTTACAGACGTGTAGCTGGTGCCTCGCTTCTCCGCAGAATGACGAATAATGGCTTAGTAGGTGCTTCCAAACTTCACAAAAATTGTGATTTATGGCGTAGTGGGTACCTTTCTAGTGTACTTGTATTGTAGCCCCAAGAGAGCTTAACGGGCTCTAGAAACGCCGCTCTTCCAGCTTTCGCTGTGACTGTGCTGCGGTTTTAGCGCAGGCCTGGCGTTTTTTTCTTCTTGTAAGTTCTTCGGCATTTCATTATTATAACTACTCAAGTGGCGTCGCACTTTACGTTTATCGGTCTCGTCAACGTGCAATTTCCCGCTGTTTTCTCTCTTTTTTTTAATCTAGTACATTCATTGGATGGTGCTAAGACATACATGTGCATATGCCGTGCGGCGTGCATTCTTTTTTTAACATGATTCCTACCGCTCCCTTTCCATTCCAGTGAACTTGCTAGTATTTATAGAATCAAAACATGCATAGACAAAAGCCTAAGAACGTAGGCTTCGCGAATGCTGTCAGAAGGAGAAGCAGTCTACGAGGCGAAAGATGTGGCATCGTGCAACGCGAAGGTGAACAAATGACATATAACAACGTTCGCTGGACTAATTCTCCACACAACGTGCACAAGGGCCCGCATGAGCTTGGAATCGCAGTGAAAAGGGGAGAAGTGATTGCACCAAGTAGCTACAAAGCGGGGTAAAAACAAAATGTAGAGACCGCAATAGAAAATTTTATTGCGCAATATTTTTTGTCAAATTCTCCAGAAATTTTGGTGGCAAAATTGTGTCTGTATAACGCGAAAGGCGTGGCGCCTTTCCGACAAGATTATACACATACGGCAGTAGCACGGCAAATCGGGCTAGTTGGTATTGATCAATGTTTAAACTGGATAAGGCCCGCCCACAGACACTCACACTAGAAGGAAAAACGTGGCACCAGTGTTGTTCACGTTTTTCCTTCTAGTGTCCGTGTCTGTGTGCGCGCCTTATCCAGTTTAAACATGAATACACATACGGCTCCGTAGAAAACAAAGTTGGGATGGGTCAACTTGAATTTGGGAGTGAACCTAATTTTAGGGTCGATATGGAGGTGGGCAACATGTGGGCCAGCTTGCACGAGAAATGCGTCATTAGCTGGCCATCGTACACGGGCGAGTGTCTCAGTGAGCGCTTTCTGATACTTACCGAACATCGCAGCCCCACGCCGAAGCAGATATCTTCCTCGCGGAAGTGGTGGCTGCACGCGCGTGTTGTAGCCGATGGCTGTTTACAATTTCTGAGTTTAAAAATCTAACCCTCACACAGCTGCTTAATCTGAGGAGACGTGTGTAGGCTGACACGGGCTCCGTTGCGTAAGTACATCCTGCACTGTAGCCCCGAGTGCTGGCCTACCGTATAAGATACCTTCAAAGACAGCGTCTGCATATTGCAGTGCTTTCAAGAGTTGTCAAGCGCATGCCGGAAGTGGGAAAACTCTCTATTTAGTCAGAATTACAGCGCAGGTGGCATTCTAATATTTCGTTTTCAGCGCCCGTCGGTGCTCTCTAAACAGACGACGCCCACGCTGATCCTGCCTAGCACGTCACGCCGACGGTGGCGCCAGCTTTTCCAGTGGTGCGCCTCACGCCCAATACAATACAAGGAAAATTTACCTCTGGAAATTGTAGCCTATATATACCCTCTAAGCTCGATAGCACATCTCATACGCCGTAGCAACCCATGAAATAATGGTTACAACTGCAATCGTTTAGATGTTTTCATATTTGTCGTGAAGTCTAAGATTTACAAGGGAAGGTTACTAAGGCAATATAGGTTGCGGGCCTCTTTAATGGGTTACATGCAAAAAATGCGGAGTTTAACCCTAAGAAAGCAACCCCTAAACGGTGGTGCAACGTTTTCAAGCAATAAGAACGCCCTCTACAGACATGCGCGTCCCCTCTTCCTCAAAAGCCGACGCCATGTTGCCAGCCTCATCTCCCTTTGCAGCGGCGCTTTGGTGCATGATGGAATATGTGCCAACATGGCGGCAAGATGGTAGGATGTTTCGCCCCTTTCTGGCCTCGTCCGAATGTCCATGGCGTTCACCCAGAAGGATATCTTCGGCGTTTTACGCTGCCAATGCAACGAACCACTGTGCGACTGCAGGTATTATACGGTGGCTGGTCCGTCGTAGATAAAATGCGAGTATTGCGACGATTGCCCTGGAGTAAACCGGGAGATACCTGAACTTGGAAAGTGTTTTCTTTTTTTTTTTCAAATTTCATGTGCCTGCGGATAGCTTTTCGAATGTCTGCAGTATTTAGGGGCTCTGCTGGGTTGTGCACTGCGGTTATATCTATTAAGCGAATAGATTCTCGCGCAACACGGCGCGATATCGCTTCTGCGAACACTGCGTGATGGGGTAGCGGGCGCGCGGAAGCGCACATTAAAAATTTCGCCTTCGCGGCCTTAACACTGCCGGCTGGGTGCTCCGAGTGCGAACATCGTGGCCGAATTTTTGTGAATGTATAATATTGCATGCCTGCGAGAAGATTAGTGCTCTCGCGGGTCTGTCCATTCCTGTTGCGCGACCGCGTTGCGCGAAAGCGGAACACGTTGCTGCCCTATCGGCGCGGCGAGGGATAAGAACGTAACAGCCGACGAAGATAAAACAGAAGGTCGTAGACGACACTATGGCCCAGGTTCAACAGCTGAGAGCCGAGGACCCCTTTCGCGCAATTACGGGGAAGTTCTCGAACTGCAGCTTCCCGAGGCACGTTAAAGCTGCTGGCTCAGTGAATGACGAGGTAGCTTAGCGGTTTTACGGCGGCAGCTTCTGAATTATCTTTAGCCATGTATGTGCTAGAGTAACCATTATCATTGTGCTTGAATAGCTTTCAAGGCAAACGATATGAACGGTTACCCGTTGTCACGTTCATGTGCAGCAAAAACGCCGGAGTACTTGACCAGGACTCCATGTCACGTGACGGTACAACACGATGTAGATACATTACAGAATCACAGCGGAACAAGGACGATGAACGAGGTTAACGAGAACAGGCGAACCCTGGTTAGCCTCGCCCTTCGCTGAGACGTAATTTAACGATGCCCCAACTAGCCCAACAACATGTGTTATTGGACTGTATAGATACGTGAGCTTCCAGTTGGCCTTCTACGTGCATTCGCGTACACTGGCCAGGTGTGTGGCCGCATCTTCCACAGTTCCGCATCGTTATAGTGAAACAGTGTTGTGATGCGATGACACTGATCATCTGCAGCGCGTGACCATGCTGCATGTTTGCTGTTTACAGCATCGAGCAGGCGTGCTCCCGATTAAAAATCTAACGGCTGCACCTACTACTGTCAATTCAGGCTGAAGTTTAGTGACTGACTTTGAATTTCTCGTGAGCTTGTCGATTTTCCGTCTCGCTTACGCCTTCTTTCGCGCTGCTTGCCACATTAAATTACGACACAGTGCAAACAGTCCGTCACCTGCACTAAATCCAGGACCTGTTAAGGCGCGAACCCACTAAATTTTTAGTGCTTGGTTAAATTATTACGTTTACAGAAACGCCTGCGATAATATATGTTAAACAGGAGCTTCCTCAATACCATCCTTTGTATTTCTGGTACTTATGTGAGTTTTGCTTTTGTTTTGGACGTAGTGCTGCAAAGCTACTGAGAGTTACCGTTCGGCCTACGTCGTGGCCGCTAATGCGAGCCACTATGCTGCGCAACGGTGCACGGATGTGTCACAGTGACTATGTGTAAGCACGTGCCAGATAAGTTCTACAGCATTTATGGGTGAACCCTACGTGTAGTGCCCGCAGAAAAATATTAGCACATGTGACCGTTCCGGACAATAGTCGCCTGCGTTAATCTTTTTCTGCGGCGACCCTACCTTGCCGACAGGTTGAGGATACCAATAGCGGCCGAGTCGAAAACGTGTCGTTTCGATATCCGTTAAAAAATGGCAGAATGTCCTCACTAAAGCAAGTTGAAGACAATCATAAAAATTCGTAATTTTGTATGTGCCAAGTGATTTTCGTGAGATAAATTGCTGTTCACTCGTGGGTTTAAGGTAATGATATGTTTCATGTTTTCACTTACAGAGACACAGAGCACAACAGTCAGTGGTATACGCGGTGTAGAGAGGTTGCTACTTCAGAAGTTTCCTTAGCAAATTATGGTCAGTATTGTGCCACATATTGATTTTGCTATTTTATTTATCTCTTTGTCCTGATATACATTGGGTCACCAATTTATTTCTTTTGTCTCGCCAGGCGAGGGAGCAAGGAGACCATGTGAAGTGACTTCCGCCCCTCCACGACCGGGCTGTTCAACGGGTAGGAGTGCATTGAACGATTTGGAGAAATTTATTTTGTAATGGTTTTTTTTTATTGTACAGTACATGCGTTCATTGCAGATAGCCTACCCTGCATTGATAATGGTGTCCCCTGTCCGTGCCGTAAGGAATGGAATACGGACGCCAGAGATCCTGCGCGTGGCCACCGCGAAAGCACTCCCCCCCTCCCCCCACTCCACCCCATAGCGATAATCCCCTCCAAACGGCCGACAAAATGTGTATCACATTATATAAAACGTAACTCACGTTGGTGAAAAACTGACATCCTCTAAAGGCGTCTGGTCAATCGTGATGATATTCTAGTGTATGATTTCTGAAAAAAAGTGTGCCTGTGTGTGTGAAGGACATGCGCAGAAATGTCCTATAGCCCTTCGCCAGCATGTTCATCTCCTCTGCAAAATACCAACATAATTAATTGAGCGCTGTTTTAAAAAAATATGTTTCCGAACATTGGCTCAGTTCATTGGTCAATTGGTGATCAAGCCTCCGTTATCCTTCGGCCTCTACGAATATTGGAATATAAATTGGCCAATCAACAATGACCTTAACCTCACGGCTATACGCCTGAGTAATTCTATGGTAAATTTCTTAAAATTATATTGAAAGATCGGCCGAGCTTCAACTGATCTTAAAGGAGTCCTGACACAAAAATTTTCGCCCCGCGTTTTTTTGCTGCAATGTGTTGCTGGGGGCCTGTTAGTCATAACATGGCACATCGTTTGCTGCAGCGCGCGACAGATAATTAATTGCAAGCTCCTCATTACCGACACAGCCTCAGTTTCGGTTTGACAGAGCTCCAAAAACGACAAGCCGCCGGGTGCAACTATCACCACCTAGCGAGTGAAACGCTCGGTCACGTGAGCACACAGAACAGTGACGCATTTCCGCGCGGTCTGTCGTCGTCGGGCTCATCGTCGTCTGATGGCGACGATTTTCTTGCGGTGGGGATCGAAGGAATTTTCGACGTGGCGAATCACTTCAGGTTTGACCCGCTGGCGAGGAGAGATTCGTCGGGAAGCGCGTCAAAACAGAAATGGCGGCTACGACGTCATCATAACTTGTACCGGCTGCAACGGTTACGTAGGGGAAGTAGGGGGGTCACCTCGGGTCACCTCCGAGGGTGTCAATGCACTAGGTGCGGCCTATAATGTTGGATCGCGCTCGCGAACTTCAAAATTCATATAAAATACCTTCCAAGCTTTATTTGCTGTCAATATTTTGCAGATGGTACACGCACGTACACGGGAATCGATCCAGCAGGCTATCTCGGCCGCGAAATTTTCTGTCAGTACCCCTTTAAAGAGACCCTGCAACGCTCCTCCAAGTAACCATCGCATGGCTTCACTGAAGGAGTTTACTGCCTCACGAATCGGCCGCCGCAAAAAATTACGAGCAGAGTTAGAGATTTGTCGCACGCAGTAACTGCTTTCTCTCTTCTCTCGCACCGAGGAGCGCGCTGGAAGCTAAGCAGGGAGGTGTATCACGGGCGAAAGAAGTTGCGCAACGCGCGCATCGTGACCTTGAGCACTTTTTCTTTTTTCTTCAAACGCTTACTTTCAGTGTGATCGCGGGCGCACGCGCGGGCACGTGGCGGCCTCCCAAGGCGGTCGCAGTAACTATGCAGCCCACGACGTTCAAATCAGCCAATGACCGTGAATTGGGGTATATGGCAACATTTGTCGAGTGAGCAGCGAATGATTTCTAGCTGGATTTGAGAATTAATTGTAAATTCCAGGTCGCGTGCTGAACTATAACGTTTGGCTCGCGTGTTCTCAGGAGCCTCGAGTACCGATCGGCAGCGTTTTATGACCGTGCTGAAAAATGTTACAGGGCCCCTTTAAATAGAGGAGTAGAGATGGTTCCTCTTTTCTCGTAACCTGCGCAGTTACGGCAATTGCTATACGACATGCAATGAACGCAGTGAGATATTGCAGCGTTTGGTTAGGATTGAAGTGTTGCACTAGAGCTCACTAACTGCCTCAAATGCGTACGTTGCTAAACACAGCGTGCGCATTTGGGGCATTTCGTCAGCGCACAGTGCAGCACTTCAATCGTGACTAAACACTGCAATAATATGTTACTGTATTAATTACATGCTGTATGCAATTGCCGTAACTGCTCTGGTTACGGCAAAGGAGTAACCGTCCCAAACTTTTTATTTGACTTTTGTTGAAATCCGGCCGATCATTTCAAATGTAATTTCTAAAGACTTTTGCATTGAGTCAATTTAGCGTAGAGCGGTCAGGCTAAATACAATCTTGATTAGCCAATCTAAGCCAGTATTCGTGGGCACGGGAGGAAAAAAACGAGATTTTTTAGTGTAACCTGTAAAATATATGAAGCGTGTTCACCTAACTATAATACTAAGGGTTACAAATTGTCATTTATATTTATAACAAGGGTGACAAACGTAATTTTTCATTTACAGATGCTGCTAAAATCCCCTATAGGGGATTGCAGTATCTGGAAATGAAAAATTGTACCCTGTTTTGTTTTGTTGCCTGCATTTGTTCCATAATATCTTGTACTTCCACCCTGCTAAAATCCCCTATAGGGGATTGCAGTATCTGTAAATAAAAAAAAGATATATTATAATCCTTAAAAGATACGCATAGTACGATTTGAAAATGTGCACATACATAGTAAGGGTTACCCAGTTTAGAGTGTACCCATCAATTTGTCGGCTAAATTGCCTTTTGACCTTTATGCAGCGTGGTCCGCGGACTCTGGTCGATTCATGCGTCACGCACGCGTGTTCAAAGGCATCGTAGCGTGACCGCCGCAAGACTAATGCTCACCGGTTCCCTTCAGTTGGTCAATCTTCTCCTTCCCTTGGTTTCGCATGCTACTCACACAGTACCAAGGTTGTGAGTGCGAAGAAGATTAATCAATAAATGAAACATAAAACAACAAAGGAAACAAGGTAGAGCTGAACCAACAAACGGTGTCAGGACTGAACAGTACCGCAAGAGCTGTAACCTAAAAGAAGAGAGCATAAAATTACAGAAAGAGTAGGAATGCATAATGGGAAAAAAAGAATGTTCATGACGGAAAAGCAAATGAAGGATCGATGGACATGCAATGAGGTCCTCACCACAACAAACCTCCCTACTTTAGCGGCAGCAAAACAGGATTGTCATACACAAGAAAAACAAAACCACATGCTAAAACACAAGCCTGATATACCGTTTAGAACGATAGTCGGTGAAAGAGGCACTTGGCAACTTCATGTTAGCCAATACTTGTTTAAATCGCTTAATTCCTTAAGGATAAATGACCCTTTTATGATGAGCAATTCGCACGAGGTCGTGTTATTCCTTCAGGATGGCCGCAGCACTGGTTCTGCCTTCTCTATTGATATCGAGGATCTGTTTTATACGATAGCCTATAATGAACTTTTTGCAGCTATGAGGTCGTGTATTGAAGGAAATGGTACCATCCCTTTCCAAAATACAGCTGGTGCCACGGTGGATAATTTCTAACGCTTTTAAAATTGTACTTAAGGAGTACTTTTATTCTTTTTGACAAAGGGTTGTACCCGCAAAGAAGCGGCATTTGCATCGGCTCATGTATAGTGCCACTCTTGTGTAGCATTTTTCTAGCTAGTGTTGATCGACAGCTTCCCGATGCTCTTGAACAACGTGGTCTCCATATTTTAAAGGTTTTTAGATATGTGGATGACTTTTTTAATATTTTTTAACCGACCCGGGATACTGGAGCGTTACGACGATATTTTAAACCTATTTAGACTGCATGGAAAATGACTTCATTTCACCCATGAACTACCGCTCCGGCACTCATGACAGTTTTTGGAATTATGTTTAATTTTTTATAATAGTCATGGGTTGCTGGCAGTACTCGCCTCGTGCAAATAAGGGGTTTGTTCCGTACGATTCAGCCACCTCCTAGTTGATAAAGCGGGGTGTCGCAATGCTCTGCCTGGATTCTGCGCTAAAGAAATCATGCATTCACAAGATGCAGGCTGCCTTTGACAGACAAGTTAGGCGCCTTGTTATGGCAGGCTTCCCTGGTTCATTGTCCACGTCAGTCTTGGATACCCTATGCAGATGATTAAAGGCAACAAGAAACCGGCGGTAGCAAGCACGGCTACTAGGACCGTAAGACTTGCAGTGGTTCCTTATATTCACAAGGTGACCCACAACCTCAAAAAGGTGGCAGGCAGGTATGAGGTCCCTCTTGTTTTCTCAGCCCCTGTGAAGCTGCCTCAGCTCTATTCTCGCACCTCCGGTGTGGGAACCACTGGCTGTGTTGTAAAAGATGCTGCAGCTTACACCAAATGTGACGCAGGAGTAGTCTATCGGATCCCCCTGACGTGCGGCAGGTATCATGTTGAACAGACTGGCCGCTGTTTGAATGTACGAGCCAGGGAACATGAGCGAAATCTAAAGAAGGAAAATGAACTTGCGCATCTTCCTGCTCACTGCAAGGTTTGCAATTGCGAACCATGATTTCAAGAGGTCAGGATTCTGGGTGAGAGCAAGCATCAGACAGCACGTGAGTGATTAGAAGTATTTTACATTATTAAGTTGTGTGGTGAAAATATCGGTGACACGTCAATACAGCTGAGGTCTTAATAGGTTAGATTGAGAGCTGGTTAGGTTAGGCAATGTTGTTGGCTATTCTGCGCATGTGTGTGTCACATGTATATGTACGCTCCAGGCCCGTAGCCAAGTGGGGGGGGGGGGACCCCAAATTTTGGTGAAGTAGGTGTCTTGACCAAAAATAAATAATAAAAAGAGGTGTTTTTCTCAAATAGTCAAGGTTTTCAGCAAGTGCCCCCCTCCCCCCCGAAAAAAATTCCTGGCTACGGGCCTGGTACGCTGTTTCATGCTTGAAATAAATCAATTGGAAGTGCCGCCCTAGTCGTCGTGTTCGTGTCTTTCTTGTGTTTATTTTCTTTACTAGCGGCAAAATGTTATACAGTAAGAGACACTTACGCCGAATAACAACAAAACTTTGCTGCATATATGCAGTCGTATTTACATTTTTTATGATACAAAATATACAAACTATAATATTGCTTTTCAGGCTGTAAAATATTTTCAGACTAATCAAGTCGCGATGAAGAGATAAGTAGGAGGACACTGCAGGGTTAACTAACATGGTTATGCAGATATGAAATGGCATATAAAGTTTAATGAACCAGTACCACGTCCTGAAGTCGAATCCGCATGAAACGGCACCAGCAAAGAGTATCTGAGCATCGTGGGAAAGGTTCTTTTTCGTGCCAGCTGAACACGGACATCTAATCAGTGCGCTTCATGCGATGCCACGCATGACGAGTTTACGGGTGTGCTGTACGGGCGTTTACTCCCTGAACAGTACGAAACGAATACATTCGAAACGAATCCACGATAGAAAATCCGCGCGGGACGCCTACTCCAAGTGAGCAGAGGAGAAATTCTGAGGTTCGAAAAAATCGCCGCTTTTGCGTCTTTCGAAAGTTTTGTGTTGCTATCGTTTTCCGAGCAGACTTGTAGCGTGAATTGATTACCTCATACGAATTCGTCACTCTAGTGGTTCAAGTCTGGTATAGTAAAGCGGGTAAGGTTTTGTTTTTCTTATTTCTTATTTTTTTTAACCTGAAAGCGTTACTTAGCTAGGTTGGCGAAAACGCGTGCGCGCAGGGTGTCCGCAAAATCCGTGTCCGGAAAGGACGTGACCTATCCCACTGGAACTGACCGACGCCGGAAGTAACAGCGCATTTTTCAAATGGCAGTGACGTCATAATCCCCTGTGCGCTGTTGCAACATATGCCCCCCCCCCCCCCCCTCAACTTCTGTAGAGACAGCGCCCGGCAAGTCGCTGAAAAAGGCGGCGAGATTCATAGGAGAAAACATTCCTCCTGCGGACATTAACTAGATTTCTCCGGCTAGCCCATCATTCCTCGCCATCGTGTGCGCCGTGGTTAATCTCAAATTGTGAACCCCATTGAGGCCATCACGACGTCGAGAAGTGCGCGCATCGAGATCGGATTTACCAGCGTCTCATACACGGTGCGAGATGTGCTGTATGTCTCCACCTATTACTCGTACCACAGTGCTATGACTGTGCCTATGTACGCGGCTGTAAGTATACGCTGTCACCGGAACGACAAGAGGATGGCGACACCGGAGTCTGTTAAAAGGTAACGCACACAACGCTGTGGCGGCCACTCTAAGTGCTGCTGTTTCCGATGCCTCTTTGGTTGTACCAAATCATGCAAATCATCACAATTCGGTCTCTCGCGTTGCCTCATTCTGTATAACACAACTAGGCAACACCACTTTGCAGCGCCTCCCTCTAACAACCTAGCAAAAATAAACGCTTTCGTGTTTCATCTTATAAAAATATTCATGGTTGAAATTTTTTTGTAGTGCGCGCAAAAGACGGAGACACACAAAAAGAAGGTACAAACGAGCGCTTACTCACAACAGTTTTATTTTTTGAAAAGGACTAAACATATAAGCACAAATAAACATCACAAAGAATGCACGCAGTAAGTCGTGAGGCATATGGGCAGAATGCAACTTAACTACAATTCAAAAAAAGACATTTATTTATCTTCTTCTTTAAGCGCCACCGATGGTTGACTGATACACTTTCCCACAACTACTTATACGGAAAGCTTCCGTGACTTCACGTGTAAGTTTATCACTATGACCAAACAAAATGTCTGTGTCACTGAAAATACGATTACAATGACATGATTTGCAATGATTGTACAAGTGCGAAGAGGTTTCTTTCCCCAGAGAACTTTCATGTTCTTTTAGACGTGTGTTGATGCAGCGCCCTGTTCGTCCAACATGCATATTTCCACAAGTTAGCGGTATCCGATAGACAACCCTTTTTGTGTGTCCCCGTTTTTTGTGCCTGCTACAAAAAATTTTCAAACAAGAATTCATGCCAGCTCGCTCATCTATCAGTTTTACTGTCATAAGAATATGCTTAGGGGTCCACTGCTACTTTCTTATTTAGCGAGAGGTCGCCTTCTGGAGCAGCTATAAAAGGACATATTATCTGTTGCACTGTGGATGTTCAGAGGCCGTTTGCCGCTTGGCCGCGTAATTCTGTCGAGAAATGACTATGGGAACCAATGTGGTTCAGATGAGGCTACATGTGAGGCGATTCGTTTGATCGCACAAGTACATTATTGCGGGCGAAGTATACAGCAAGACGGTATCGTCCAGCTGCATGGTCAGGAAAGTCCGGGTGGTTTCGCAACTTTAATAATAATGATGACATTGCCCTATGCAACCGAGACATGCGCTGCAGCTCTTGGCTCGTGTGAGAAGCTACACACGGCACTCGGCCTTCTTTTATGTCTTGCGTTGAGTATCTTGGTGAAGAAATTTTTCTGGATGTAACAGCCCAATTTCGACATCCTCTAGAATCCGCCGAACTTTTTTTTTGCTGCAATCATTCGTCTCGCTTTAGTATTGGCGGAGAGGAGAAAGGAAAGGGGAAAGGGCATGAATTTTTACCATTGAAATTACGAGATAATCAAGGTCTTTAAAGAAAAGCTCTTGCATGAGCGACTTATGGCGGCAGCGTAAACAGACTTAGAGAATGCAGATATGATTGATTGATTGATTGATTGATTGATTGATTGATTGATTGATTGATTGATTGATTGATCTCAGGAATGATTGTGAGCAGCTGGGGTTCTTTAACGTGCAAGAAAATGTACGCACGCGAGCGCTTTCACACTCTGACATTCCTTAAAGGGGGTTCCGAGGCAAGGAATTGAACCCGCGACCTCATTCTAAGCGGCAAGACACCATAGACTGTGTCACGGCGGCGGGGTTCTGGCATTAGAGGACTACATAGAGACTCTATACAATCTGCTTATTTTTTGTTGTTATCAAAATTATTTTCTATGAAAAAATGTACAATTTTACAAACGCTCTTTTATGCCCTTGTAGAATGCACGGATAATAATTTGTTTCTTATTAACTTTGCTACACGTGCTTAAATTGTGAAATCGAAGCCCAGCTTTGTTGAAGTTATGTCTGCCTCGCACAAATCTGAGTAGTTAGATATACTTATCCCCAGAATATGCTGCACATGTAATGCCATTGCCGTCAAGGTCGTCTGGGAGCGCTAGAGAAGGCTTTTAAGAAACTTCGTAGTGAGCATTAAGAACGAATATGTCGCGACTGCTGTCGGCCTCTTCATTTCTGGCGATGAGACATTCTTCCCCAATTGCAGCACGTGTGCGCGAGCGAATAATTAAAATGTTAAGAAGTTTTAAGTATTCGTCTGGACATTTTGATTGTGATTCGTTATTCGAATTATCACGTACTTTTATTTTAAAAGCCCATTTGCACTGAAGGCTGCACGTGGTTCTTGAACACTGAGTTCGAAATAAACAGAGGATAGGGAAAACGCACCCTGTATGGAGCGACGCTTTTAATAGCACACCCTTGTACATCGTGGGCATGTCGTTTCGTTTCTCTGGGATACAACCTCCTAATAAAACACCAAAACGCCTCAGGAGCACTGCTTGTGCGTATCAAATAATGAGCCGCAACCTTTATTATTTTCAGAAGAGTAAATTAAATGCACCCTTTTACTGTAAATTTTGACAATGCACTCGACAAACAAATTTCTGCAGTGGAATAAATAAGTGGGCTTGTAGAGTGACATTTAAAGTGAAGCACGAAATTACCTCAGGCTGATAACGCAAGTCTTTTAAACACTCTTTTTTTGTTAAATTTGCGCGAACGTAGATTATTACAAGCGAGAATGGAAGCTAGAGTTTCACTCCCACAATTTATCGCCGACACTCTAACGTTGACAAGTCAGTTTGGCGACAAAAATTTTCTTGCGTTTGTTTTTCTTCTTTCTCCCCCCCCCCCCCCCCCCCCCCCGCGCCTTCTTTTTCTATGCGACACGCAACGGTTCACTAAAATTTTTGGCTTTTTTTAGGAGACAATGAAGTCGACGTTTACCGATAAAAAATTTGCTGTACCTCATCTTGAATAAAGTCACTGGAACGGGAAAAGTGCCGCGTTCTTTTTCTCTTCGCCGCCGCGCCCTTTCGGCGGCTTCACCACAAAAATTGTCCATCTCGCTCGCCTCGACAGTATCTCCCGGCCGCCGACGCACGGCGCTTTGAAGGGAGATTGTTTTTATAGCTTCAGAAAAGGGTGCAGGAACATTACGACATCCCGCATCGTTTTGACACTTCATCGCAAGCTTGTTGATGCATCGAAGAAGGCCTGGGTGCTGCGCTTTTAGGTGCAGCAACCTGCTGCACCCAAAAGTGCAGTAGGTTGGGAAAAATTCCGAGTGGGAAAAAGGCTGCCATGCGACGAGCTGTGTGGCTGCACAGAATACGGCGCGAAAAATTTGTTCCCACGACTGATACCCGCCTTTCTGAGGCAAGCGTTTCATTGAGAATTCGCAAATGTTGTTTCGGGTAATGTTGGCGTCTCTGCTGCACTGGTGCGGCTTGTTTCGCGTGGTTGCAGCAAAAGGTTCATGCACAATAACATTGCCGGGCAGCTTTTAATTATGTTTGGCGTAAAATTCACGCCTTTGAACTCACATATCAGTGCGCCATGAAAACCTGACTGCTACAGATTGGTATTGCGTGGCGTGATTGTATGACGAACATAAATAACAGTGTGTACCATGAAAATAATGGCACGCATGTAATGTAAGGCATCATTTACATGCCATGCTCATGGCGCCCTCGAGGCCGGTTCGCTTTGCTTGATATGCACCAGAATTAGTATTGCGTGACGTGACTGTATGACAAACATAAATACCAGGTGATAACAAGAAATAATGGCATGCATGTCATGCTAGGCATGATTTACATGCCATGCTCATGGTGCACACACCGCCGGTTCGCTGGCTTGATATGCACCGAGATTGGAAGCGCGTGACGTGACTGTATAATGCTGCCTTTTGTGTCAATCCGGCAGATCCCACGCATTGTGGGAATCAGTCTAATGCGAAGCAGCCAGCAAAGAGCTGTATATATCGCCTTGTTCATCTTTGAGGCAGATGAAGTCATTCATGCCATGACATCTAGTTCACTTTATATCGCATGTTTGTCATGCATGCATGCATGTAGAATCTGGTATATACAACGCATGACCTGTAATTTATGTTCGTCACGCACCGATGTCATGCCATACCAAATTTGGTATACATCCAGTCAGGCCCGTAGCCAGGAATTTTTTTCGGGAGGGGGGGGGGGGGGGCACTTGCTGAAAGCCTTTGCTATTTGAGAAAAACGCCTATTTTCATTATTTATTTTCGATAAAACACCATGTATCATAAAAATTTCGGGGGGGGGGGGGTCCGCCCCCCCCCCCTGGCTACGGGCCTGCATCCAGTTAACAAAATGACCGGAAGCGCACAAAGACAGTGTAATGTAAACCATGCCGTACATGTGGTGCATGTCATGGTTTTCACGTTACCACCTGTCATTCATGTTCATCATACAGTCACCTCGCGCTATACCAATTTTGGTGTATATTAAGGTACCGAACCGGCGGTGAGCGCACCATGAGCATTGCAAGTAAGTGATGCTGTACATGACATGCAAGTCATGATTTTCATGTTACCACCTGTCACTAACGTTCGTCATACAGAAATACCTCGTCATATCAATTTTGGTGTATATGCATTTCACTAAACGACCCCGAGCGCCCCGAGACTATGTCATGTAAATCATGTTTTACATAGCATGCCTGCCATGATTTGCACGTTATGACGAGTAACTTATGTTCGTCATAAAATCTTGTCACGCCATATCAATTTTAGTGTGTATCAAGCTAGCGAAGCGGCCGCAAGCGCACCATGAGCGTGGCGTGTAAATCATGCCGCATATGGCGTACATGTCATTATTTTCATGTTACCACCTGTAGTTTATATTCATACAGTCATGTTATCCCATACCAAATTTGGTATACATCCCATTAACGAAACGGCCAAAAGAGCACATAGTCGTGGGCGGCTAGATAGATAGATAGATAGATAGATAGATAGATAGATAGATAGATAGATAGATAGATAGATAGATAGATAGATAGATAGATAGATAGATAGATAGATAGATAGACAGATAGATAGATAGATAGATACTACGTTCAAACTCGCAGAAGTTCGCTAAGAAATGATTCGCAGTTAATAAATACCGACAGCCGAGCGCGTAAATGACGCGCAGTTCGCATTTCTTTATCGGGTTAGTACGCGTGCGTGCTCGTGCAGGCAAGTGAAAAGTGCTTCTATTTCTTTCCTAACCAGGTAGAGAACAATGGTATGCTTCATTCGGGGCTACAAAAGTGCACGCAATGCGCAAAACATGCGTTACTCCGCGTGAAATCTACACCGCGCCTCCGCACCTTCGGCCGCGCTGGACCAAATATGGCGGCGGGCAGGACGGTCGCGGTACTTTTCCCGTTCCAGTGATTTTAATCTTGAAGTGTTAGCTCCATGCTCGGACCTGCCTTTCTGTCTGTGTTGCAACAGGCGCCGTAGAAAAATCTCTTGTCGAGATGGTGCATAAACATCGAGACGGCGTTATATGAGCTCACGCGAGGTCACCAATTCGTTAAATATGTAAATTTGTATTTCATGGGTGACCCAAGTATTCATGTACGATTATACACATGATCATGCGATATTGGCCTCGAGGGCCACCACAGGAGAGACCGGCGCTGCTATCGCTATGACGTGGTAAACGGCATCACGTGACTCTCCTTCGCCGCCGAAAGCTTTGCCAATGCTGCTCGCTGCATCTCATGCCCGAGGTTGAAACTTTGTTTTTTCTTCAGCACGGTCTATTGCTCTGTGTCGCAGTGCCGAACGTATTCGACCGAGCCCGGTGTGAGTTTTCATGCAAATCTTAAAACCAAGAAGCAGCGAGATGCATGGTTGACAAAGCTTAGAATGAGGAAGCGACCCATCATCCATTATCGCGTATGTAGCAAGCACTTTCGCGAAGATTTTGTGTACTGCGTTAGAGCTAAAATGTTCGGTCGAACAAGCGATTCACACGTGCTAGCATGATATCACATCAGTCAATGTACCCCTCGCAGAGAAGCACACGAAGCGGAAGCGTGGATAAAGGAGACAAAAATATATGCGGTTGAACTTCCACTTATTAAAATATATGTGTTATAAATCATCGTCCGGCAACAGTTCTGGCTAAAGGTGTAAGCCGCACTCGCCACGAGCGTTGTGTACATTACTGTTATTGCGGCAAAATAACTTATGGCTACCTTTACGAAAGATCTTGCGAACGTAATAACCAATGTCGAAGCATCGTTTGCACTCGGCCATTTGATTACGCGCTGAAAACTAGGGCAAGGCGTTGCCGTGAATTGTGCGCGGCAGTCCGCGCCGATCGAAACGGTACCTCTCGGCCGTGCAAGTTCCAAGCAAAAGCAAGATATAGGTTCGCGATGACGCGCTTGCCTCAGTAAACATAAATGTACACGAGATGCGAGGATGCTTCGAGTCACAGATTATTAGGTAAATTATAATAACTCACTTTTTACAAGAGTGGCCGCTTCACGTTCGGTGTCCATGGCTCCGCGCGCACTCGCTCCGTCGAGTGTGCACGACGCGAGGATGACAGCGCGTTGGCTCACGAAAAACCTTTGCTGGCAAACACACTGATTGTCTCACAACTAATACAAGTGCATTCAACGCTTGCAAAACGAGAAAAACCGTGGCTGAACACTGGCGACGTCGAACACTCCGCGCACTCAATACCACGTGATGCCGTTTTATACGTCACAGAGAGATTCCGGCAGACGGCGCCACGGTATGTCCTCGCCGCCAATATAGTCTGGGGGTCTTGGACCTTCTGGCTACAAAGCCCTCATCAACCCGCAACAAAATGGCAGCTCCGTTTCTTCGGCGCGAGCTGTGCAGCTGGTGCGCACGTGCTGCGGATACGTGCGTTCACTGGCGCAGCTGTTTGCCCAAGAGAGCCGAGTTGCAGCGGAGGGCTATAAATACTTGGGCGCCGCTCGCCCGTTCTCCTCGTGACTAAGGACATTAGCAAAGACCCCGACACTTCAGCAACAGAGTGACTACTTCAGTATCTCATCTCCAAGACGTTCGGAATAGCCACCACCACGGACGCGACCATCCCCGCAATGTGACACGATGGAGGTTACATTGCTACAACTGCGGATAGCCAATACTTCAAACACAGTTGGCGTTGCTCCAACAGGAAGCTGCGCTCAGACTTCGCATTAGAAAGTATCGTAATTGTCGTTGGATTTTTTGTACTATAGAAGGCTAATTTACTGTCACAGCTCAACAAATTGTACTGTTCAGTTCCTCTTAAGGCCATCAAAGCATTCACAGACGAATACGATACTGCCTAATGCGAATTCTGAGCGCAGCTTCGTGCTGGGGAAACACCAACCGTGTTTGAAGTTTTGACTATTTTCAGTTGCAGCAATGTAACGTTCGTTACATATTGCCACAGAAACTGCCAGCGCTCGAGCGCTACGGACACCACTCTGTGCATTGCAAGCTCCGCTTCTCACACCACGTCCAATGCCGTGGAATCTAGCGAGATTTCTTGCAGTAGATGCGTTCGCATGAAGAAGTAGTTCAATGTTCTTATCACCCAGAATAGAATTTTCTTGTTTTTACGAGTAGTAGTAATTGAAGATGTTTTACGCTTTACAAACAAACAAACGCCGTGATATGTCTGTTATTATGCGTCTGGATCGCTGAGCGTCTATTTGTTTTCATTTCTTTTTTGGTATTTCATTTGTAGCCCTTCGCGACGCGTAACTCGGAGCGTTGCTCGGAGTCTTGTGCTCGTCTTCTTCTTTTCCCAAGCCTCTCAGGTCAACCCCATTTCTCGTGCTCGCGCTCGAGAAGGCGTGCGTTGCGCTGTCGCAAGAAGCGCGCGCAGACACGAGACATTGCAGACGCTAATACACCGGCTCGCTGCGCTCCGCGTTCGCTCTCTTTCGCGCTCGTTCGCTCTATCGGTTACGCCGACAACGGCAACGGTAAGGCCACTCAACGCAGGAACGGGCACCCTAGGAGCTGCGCTCTAAAACGCAAGCGCCTATGAGACAACTGGGACGTTTCTGGGAGGTTTCTGCAACTGAGTGGCGTCTCTCAGAAATAAGCGATCTGGAGGGCGGTGAAATCACTTCGGCGGTAATTGTGCATTGGACAATACTTCGAAATAATGCCCGTGAGTGGAATTCTCAGAAAACGGGAGCCAGGGTATTGAAATCTGCGATGAGGTGGGACCTATTCGCCATTGAACCGCGTTAGTGCGCGTTGACTCTGCCATACGAAAATGAGACACTGCTCAGGATTTTGGAATATGTCTTGAAAGTATGAGTTTTTCTCAAAAGAACTTAATTATTCTTTTAAGCCCTGGATCAGAAGTTACATTTTTCTTGTTTTCTCTCATTTTTTGCCATTACAGTTTTCTATCTTGCTGCTCAGGCGCTTTGATCTTATGTTCACGAGAAAGCGTCTTTCACTTTGTATTTCTCTTCGATGCGCTATTTTGGCGTTCGGAAATATATGACATCGAAGAAAACGTATCTTCTCGTGCTTTTGTCGTCTAATGAGTGCATTGAGCGCAGGCGACTCAGTGAGCTGGCTAACATATTGGTTAGGCAGGATATTAGTTACCATCATTCGTGCGCGAGTAGGCTAGTCGTAATCGAACTCTTTATTGAAATGACCGGTACCCGGTCCTATAGCATTTCATGACACATCGAGGTTTGAGGACTTCTCGCGTATTTAGTTATGGGTGGTCAGTCTTAACTACAGTTATAGAGGAGTTTACAATTATTAGAGGAGCACCAAGCAAGCAAGATGACAGAAACCTATCATTTTCGTAGCCTTCGTGCACTCTTGTTCACCGATGTATGCCCCTACCAGTCTCACCGTTTTCACTATAACTATGCTCGCCTTGTTTCGCAAGACTACCTTGCGAATCTGAAACCTCATGAACAAGAAGTTTCAGGTGCGACTCCCGGTCCCAGCGGCAGCGTATCTCTCTCTCTCTCTCTGTCTCTCTCTCAGTCATTAACAAAGCAAACGCATCACGATTTCTCGTACTATATCTGCATAAACAAGGCCGTCAATTTCCGTCAAAAAAATTTGCAGTGGCTTAGCTCGGCTATGCCAGGATATACGTAGCGTTAGCAAAGGTTCAGCTGATTATTCTTAGCTTTCCAGATTGTCTAGGGTTATTAGCCTTCTTCTGTTCATTCTTCGTACGCTGAACCGCTAATTGCCAGGCAACTACTTCGGGATCCGATGAGATAAGCTTCTCGGCTCTTCTGTGCCGTTGACCAGCATTTGCGCTCTCCTTCTCCATGGCGTTACCCACCTGCAAACGCCAGTCAGAGGCGCTATCAAGCGGCTCCAGCGCAGTGTCAGACGGCGACTGCACAGCGAAGGCGAATAGCTGCGCGCGCGCCGGCGCCAGTGTGTCTGCCGCGGCTACGACGCCACTCCTCCCGAACGCGCAGACCAGCAGCGGCGAGCCGCGCGCGGCGGTGGCGGAGAGCGCGTGAGATGCCGGCTCCGGTGAGCCAGCTGTGTGACATCACTGATCCTCGCGCATGCGCAGCACGCCTCATGAGGATGCACGCGAAATCGGCTCCGGCTAGGCCAGTGTAGCTAACGCTACAAAAGCCACACTCGCTTCATCGGAGTTCTCCTGCAAAATTGTCGTAATGCTAAAAAAGCGCGCTTTACAGGAGAGTGAACGGCGCTGCGCTTCCTCCTCGCGACGTCGTGTGGACGTCAGTTTACAGATATTCAGGTCATTTTAACGTTCTCATCATTACGTTTATTGCGCCCCACATTACCGATTCATGTCGGTTTTTCCAGCCGCATTTAGTATCGCCTCTTCTCCACTTCCTTGTGCTGACCGGCCGGTATTGACACTGCGATTATATCGAAATTTGCTTCCCCTTTCACAACCGCCCTGCTGACGCCATTCTGTTCTAAATAGATGGTCTCGTGAATAGGGGAAAAAAAAGAACAGAAGACACTGTAGTGTTTCTTTGGCGTTTTTCAAAACTTAAAGTGATGCAACTTGATCGCGCCTAATCACCCCATTACTTCAAGAAGTTGAGGAAAAGAAGTCTGAGCTTTTTATAATTCATAGAATCATTTCTTTCCTGAACTGAAAGGCTGATGTGCGCACTCGTTAAATTACTATCTTCTTTTACGTCACTTGGCCATTTGGGACGGTGTCGTCAAGAAATATCGGCTTTCTAAGCAGCTGTTGACGATTTGGTTACGCTTGGTTTGCGTTTCTCTACGATGTCCTGAATTACTCTTTGATACTGCGAAGTTAGGCCTCCCGACCACAAAGAAATTCAGATAAAGAAATGACGCAGATAGGCGCTCTGGATCCGAGTTTTAAACAGAGAAAAAAAATGTTAATCTAACGTTTCGTAGCGTATTTATAGTACGTTGTTTAAATTGCATCCCAAGCGTAATCTTTAACGCTTATTGTTTGGGAGCAGTCGGCGCTCCTTTATCGCTGCGTCTGATACTTCTGCTTTTAAAATACCAGCATCGCCAGGCCATGCAGTCAAATGACGACTGGATAGGTCTTCTTCAAATTTTAGTGTGTCGAAATAAAGTTTATCGCACCGACTTGTATGAAAACTGTCTGATCACCCGTCTGTTCGTTTGGATCAGTGTTCACTTCACTTATCGCTAAAGCGCACATGCGCCTGCTGGCGTTCGTTCTAGCACGCCTCAGATGACAGGCCGCTTTCGAGGAAGATTCTGAACTGCTCATACTCCCGTCGCACTGGAAAGTGACCAAGGCTGAGTTTTGTACGTTAAAGTCATTTATTCGAACAGCTCCGCTACTCCCGCACTTTCTTTAATACGTGAGTTTTTCTTCTTTTTGTTTTCGATCTTTGTTGTTAGTATTGTCGAGAAAAAAAGTTGGCGAAGCTTGCACTAAGCTGCGCGAGGTTTGAAACAGCGAAACTGTATGATTCTGAAGGCTAATCTGGTTGCTTCTAGGTTGTTTCTAGGCCATAGCTAGATGGTGCAGGTTGTTTCTATGTTGCTCTTAGGTCGTAGCTACGCCTTAGCCAGGCGATGCTAGGTTGTTTCTCACGTTGATTCTCAACGCAGAGAGGTTCAAGTTAAACCACAGACAGTCACAGACACGACACGCATGTCCAAACTCCGGAGGCAGAAGCTCGCGCTGAAACCAAGCGTTCGCACCAATAATTGATCTACGGGCACGTCGTCTTTGGTGTAGGCCTTCCATCGCTTCGGGGTCTTCTCGCAGCCGCCGTTGCCTTTCCCGTTACCTATAGTATTCTCTCGTTGTACGCTCCTGGGGTCTTCGGCTCGCCGCCATCGCTTCTCGCGAGTTAATTGTACCCTGTGACGGAATAAAAGGAATAAACGGAGCTGAGGCTTGCGTCATCCAGAGGCAAGGCACCCTCTGCGGAAACCAGCCGTCTGTGCACCTACACGATAAGGAATTATTCCTTAGCGTAGCTTCCTAATATCGCGTAAGTACCTGATGTCGCACGTGGAATAGAAAAGAGTGTATGAAGAGTTGTATTTCGTTCTATTTCTAAATGATTGGAGTACTGTACTGTCAACTGTTAGTTTATGTATTTATTTTTTCCTTTCTGTTTCTTTTTTTTTGGGGGGGGGCGGTGTCATTGCTGTCCGACGCATGTGGTATTCTGCGCAGTCGTACAAATGGTTTTCTTTATAGTCTAAAGAATTTTTCATGTCGTGAGCCTGATGCTTGAGATCGTTGTGATTAGTGATGTATATATTCTTGCGTGTTCCGAAATAAACGTGGTTTGAAGTTAGTGCTTGTGCTGTCTTCGTCTCTATCTTTTGTGTCCATGTTTTATGCGCTACCCAGTCCGAAGTTATGCATCTTTACCAACCTGCCCAACTAGCCGCACTTATCAGTACGAAAATTGTTTACTGTTATCTTGCATAGGGGAGCGCGGAACTGGTTAGGAAGAAAGACAGCGCGACAGAAAAGACGCTCACTTGCAACTGAGTTCATTCGAAAAAACTTCTCACCAAAAAAAGCTTTGCGCAGGCGCATTCGCAACAGCCACTGTCACACAAAAAAATTTTCCGAATCGCTGGGACATGCCAGCAATTCGAAAATTCGACCACCAGATTTCACGCCTTTTAGCTTGGGGTTTCCCTTCCACCTTGCTTGTTGCCGTGGCATCCTCCCTCCTTAAGAAGAAAGCTGCTTCATCTTCCCTTTCACCACGACAGAGTCCTGACAAGTATGTTATCATGCCTTACATTCACACCATTTCACACAACCTTAAGAGGATAGGATTAAAGCACGGCGTAAAGCTAGTCTTCACGGCAGCCTTTAAGCTTTCCCGTTTGCGCGCTCTGGCCGGTGAACAAACCAAGAAATCAGTGTGCGAAAAGAAGCACAAGAAGCCATTTGTTCCCTGTGATACGGCAGTGGTATATACAATCCCACTCAGTTGTGGTAAAGCTTACATCGGCCAAACGTGCCGATGTCGTAATGATAGATTAAGAGAGCACGCGACTACTTTGATGGCTCAGAATGACGGGGCGCACCTTCCTGCGCATTGCAGGAAGTGCGGGTGCACAGCACTTTTCGAGGAGGCAGACGTCATGAGTAGAACAAAGGGAAGGCATGAAAGAGAGATTCTAGAGGCGGACCAGATTAAGATTGCAGCAAACGCATGCATCAGTGCGCCTTCGGTGCATTTGACGATGAAGGAGACAAACTTCCTTCACAGCAGCTGATCATATCTAACCAGATTTAAGATATCTTAGATTGTTAGCGCATGTCCCAGCGATTCGAATTTTTTTTTTGTGTGACAGTGGCTGTTGCGAATGCGCCGGCGCATAAGCTTTCTTGGTGAAAAGTTTTTTCGAATAAACTTAGTTGAGGGGGGCGGGGGGGGGGGGGGGAGGGGCAAGTGAGTGTCTTTTCTGTCGTGCCGTCTTTCTTTCTAACCAAATCCGCGCTCCCCTATGCAAGATGTCGAACCAAGTAGCCCAACAACTGACCATTTTGTTTACTGTTATCTTGCTGTCATATTCAACGCCTCCTCAAGCTGCTCACGGCAGCTTTTAGCCCTGGAGAACGTTTCTAGTGTGTCCTAAATTCAAGTAATATTGAAGTAGAAGTTGACTAATTTACTTTGCAGGAGTTTTCTGGAACCAAATACCACGTAAAATAGAGGAAATAAAGTATTTCCAAATGAACTTAAGATAAAAACTCCAGAGGAACGCATAGACTATGACTCTAGCGCACACTTTTGCTAGGTTCTTTGTTCAATTTTCATTTGACTGAAGCCTAATAATATCATTGGCATGCATGTGATACTGTTCTGTGATTGTTTTTGTACATTGCAGATACAATGCATTTAAAACATGTAACATAGTTCTACGGTGTAGTAACTGTTATCGTGAATATGTTCTTTTTCTTAATGTGTTGCTTTAGATTTTTTAACTATTCCCTTTTTCTTTCTCTTCTTTTCATTGAAGTTGACTTCTTATGTAATAGTTGCTTTCTAAACAATGTTTGTACTTGTCATTATATATTTTTAGTTTAGAACCCCTCCACACCTATGGCTATGAGTCTAACTACAGGTTTTCCCACTCACTTTGATCCAAGTGCCAGCTAAAATAATCCCTACGCCACTGAAATAATCTGAGTGCCATACTATTTAATCCATGCGCCAAACATTAAATCCTAGCGCCAACATATTTAATCCAAGTGCCGACACGATTAGGCCGCGTGCCAGTGAGTTTAATTCAAGTGCCACCATGTTTAATCCAAGCGCCAACAACTTTAATTCAAGTGCCAGTCACTTTAATCTATACACAATAAACAGTAATACGGGGCATGAAAACGGCAGTGCAATTGAAATACAGTTGCTACAATATGAAATACGGTAGCTGGAAAGCAGAAGACTGCACTAATATTTGTATTCGCCGCTATTATTCACGGGAAAAAAAAACTTACTGCCCTAGTTTGCTTGAGCTGTGTGGAGGGCTTATACTTTGCTATGCATCAGTTTGTGGGGCAATGTTTGGCACGGGTGCGATCATATTAATGGGAACGAAAGAAAGGCATCTGCGTGCTGCTCATTACAAACATGTTAACGAATATTTTGTACTTCAACGAAATTAAGTTTTACTCACTAGAGCTCATAATTGGATTTTGGCTTTGGCACACAAAAGAGCAGCAGCTCCAGGACAGGTCGTGTAATGCGAAGGAAAGACAATCTATGCTCTGTTAAAAGGACGCAATGGCTACCAAGATGTGGAAAATCAAGCCGAGGGCGGCAATGGGTCAAATGGAGTACGGAATTAAGAAATTATCAGGCTCGCGAAGGGCAAGGCGAACTGGAGATAATTCGAAGAACTTTTCGTTCTGCGGTGTACTAAAACATTGACTGCTGATTACGATATGTGGAAAACGGAAGTTATATTTTATATTCGTATTAGTTTGTATCTTTTTATTAAAAGAAAATGATGTGTCCGGTGATTTGAACAGTATCAACTCTTGGCGTAGTTCGTACAGTGACATATTTAATGCAGTGCGAGAAAACATATGCAGAGAAAACATAAGGCACAAGGACGAGCGGTGGTCCTTGCTCCTTCTCTTTACTTTATACTCGTTTTTCCGTGCTGCATTATGCACCTCACCGAACATTTGAATCTTACGGACGTCAGCGAAATGATAAATTTATTGGATCAATTTTGTATATCTAACGTGTACACACACAAACACATATATATATATATAATTTAGTCAATGAGAGGGGGCAGAATGGGATTATAGGTAAAACGAAAGAGAACAATATTTTTGCACACTACAGATCACTCGAGAATCGCAACATGAGCACAGGTTATTATAAGTATTTATTAGAATAGCGCCGTCTCCTAGGGCTTGGAAACGGACGTTCACAAGTCATCTTCACGCAATGCTGCAGGCACAAAAGAAAAATTGTGCCGGTCAAAGGCCGCGCAGTCCACGCACTGTATCTGCTGCATGGACTGCCGAGCTGCGTCCAGCAGCAAAGAACGCCTGTGCTCCTTTTTCGTCATACCTTGCGGTGTCGCCAACACTAAATCAGGGCGTTCGCTTAGGTAGGCCTTCACGTGCGACTTGAATTTCGAGAAAAGTTCTTCAATTGGGTTGAAGAAGGGACTGTACGCTGGCAGGCGCTTGATAGAGAGCATTGAGTTAGCCAAAGCTGCCTGCTCTGCCCGAGCATGAGCAGGTGCGCCATCAAAAATGAACACAGCTTCTGTGTTTGGCTCCTTGCTTTCCACACGGGCCGAAACATCGCTGAGGAAATCGTTGAAAATAGCCCAATGAACTCTGTCCACTGCAGTCCAGTGAATAACGCCATTTGCGGACATACATGCCATGATGTTCAAGTTCGCTCCTTTTGTCGTCGTGGTCGTGTGGACAGCTGGTTGCCCTTTAGCTGCCCTGCCAAAATTCCTGGAACACCAGATATTGTAGTTTGTCTCGTCCAAGTAGAACCGACACACACGTCGTCCATCGGACTGCAGCCACTGGGCGTACAGCTTACGGCTGTGCTTGTGACGTCGTCACGGTTGCGGTCTGCGGGCCTATGCGTCACCAGCTTCACTGAGTAGCTGTGGGCATCCAGCAAGCAATCAACTGTGCTTGTGCTGATCGTCACTCCAGGCATTTCTTCCTCCAGGGCCGCCTTTATCTGTCTTGGAGTAAATGTACAGTTTTCGTCGATAATTCGCCTCAAAGTACTCACGACGTCATCTCCAAACTTTTTTTTAGAACCGCCATCCCGCAACGATGTTTGTCTGTCGGTAGCTGCAATCGATCTTGCTGTTTTTATGTTGATGCCCAGGGCCTCCGCCAGTTAGTTGCTTTAGGTCGCCACAACGCCTGTAGACGTCCAAAATCCTTGCTCTGTCGAGCACCGACACCCTGCTCTTTTTTAGACGAGGTTCATCTGGATCTTTGAAACGTGGCCCTCGCTTGTGTCCAGCCATGACTTCAAGCAAAGCTCCCTTCTCGTCTGGAAATATTTCCCTCTGAAAACACGCGTGTTACAAGCGACGACGCTTCAGGAACAAATCGTCGTCTGTTACATGAACATGGCCATCTCCTTTGACGCTTTTACATAAAACTTAATTGCATATAAACCCAAATAAATGCACGGTTACTTGTTTTAAATGTCTATTCTTTGATTTCAGAAATGGTTGAATATCGTCTGTAAGTCACCATCGCTCTCATCGAGCCGAGCAGGCGACGCGAATCTCTCCCAGATGCGATCAACGGAGTACGTGTTTACCCAAAATTTTGCAGTAGCGGTAAAGCATAAACTGTCTTGATGCTTAAACTTTTACCACGTGCCTATAATGAGCGTATACATTTAGTACCCGAACATATATAATTAAACCGCACTGCTTTTTGAATTCTAAGATAAATGACACCAAAACGTTCGGGCAAAATACCGTAGTACATTATTTCCTAAGCGCGACAAAATAAATATTGGCAAAAAATAAATATTCCTCTTGCTTCATGTTTACCTTGTTCCGACATTTATTCTATGTAAACGGCAAAACGTCTGTTTTTTATGTATGGATTAAGCTGACTGGCACTTGAATTAAAGTTGTTGGCGATTGGATTACGCATGGTGGCACTTGGATTAAACTCACTGGCACGCGGCCTATTTGTGGTGGCGCTTAGATTAAATATGTTGGCGCTGGGATTAAATGTTTGGCACATGAATTAAATGGTTTGGCACTCAGATTATTTCTGTCGTGTGCAGATTATTTTAGCTGGCACTTGGATTAAAATGAGCGGGAAAACCTGTAGTTTCGTGTATCTTAATGTACTGTACTAAACGAAGCTTGTACAAAAGAATTGAAAGAAAAAAAGTAAAATTACTCTCAAGGCAAATTTGCACCGTCATGAAATTATGTCTTTAAGGTTATATTCGCCTGTTGCGCAGCTGCACAAAACTAGTTGCCGAAACGTACGAAGTGTAGATTGCTTTTAATAGGTTTTCGCATAACTAACCGTTTGGATTAACTAAAAGGCAGTGTACACGGCACAGTTTGCACGGCGACCACGTTTTGTGTTCATAAGTTCCAGCGATATATTGAGTTTTCTTTCAGCTTGTGCGTGGTCCGGTTACCCGACGAAGCAAGCTGTCGAAGCCGCTCACTTCTTTTTTCCTCGCTATCTGTGCATATCAGTCGTTGTGTTAAAACTCGGCATGACGTGAAAGCTAGGTTCTCATTATTTTTCTGAATGATTGCCTAAGTTTGTCTACCTTAAATACAGTCAGTATTATAAAATCTTTAGCGAATTTTCCGAGTGTTTTAGCGAAGAGAGTTACTGTCTTCACGCTGATTATAGTCAATGCAAACACACTGCAAGACATTAGTAGCAAGGAGATGTGGCTTCACGCAATGCAAGATGTCGCTCTACATCTTTTTATTCCAACAAGGCTATCTGTTTAACGTCAGCATTGTGCGTTTCTGTTTCTCCTTTTTTCGGCCATATTGCGCTCTCATGAAAAGACGTAATGTATATGCATTCTGTAAAAGAAATGTTGCACATACGAAAGAATGCCTCTTCGACAAACCATTTACTGGCAGTCGCTTAGTTGCCGTAATTACAACGCACCGTATTGTGGATTTTAAGGGGACATTGTCTAGGATCCAGCACTGTGAGCGAACGTAATCGTGAGAACTGTTTCGAACAAACGCCAGAAAAAGCCTTTGTCGGTTTTTTTTTATGCGAAAAAATTACGCGTGTCCCTGTATTCAAGAACAACAACATGCAGATACCGAAATCGCGCCAACCCACGCTGTTCCAACGCAATAAAATAGCAAATTGGCCCTTATGCACTATACGTCCTGGCAACGTCCTTGGAATAGCAAGCGAAAGCGTGCATTATTGTCCGGAGCACTCGCACCCTAGCTCGATTTTAAGCGGGTAATGGTGAGTAGCGTTTACACCGAAGTGCGGTTTTAATCCACTTATTCGAAGCGAGCCCTGAGAGCAAATGCTACGAGCTCTGCTTCAATGCGCAGGAAGTACAAGCTCCCTAAGACGTCAAAGGGAGTCATGATCCTTGAGTACGTTGGGGGGTTCTTTCTTTCTTTCTTTCTTTCTTTCTTTCTTTCTTTCTTTCTTTCTTTCTTTCTTTCTTTCTTTCTTTCTTTCTTTCTTTCTTTCTTTCTTTACTTTTATTTTGTCCGAGAACGACATCCAAATGTAGAGCAGTAACGGAGAGTTTACGTATTGTTCTGGCGTTTATGAAAGCAGGCCTGAGCATATAGAACAATTTTTTCTATTCAGTGCTCCTGCTACTTCTGCAGTTACATCAGAAAAGATCGGGTAATTGTAATGTAACTTTGCAGTTAATAAAGCAAATGAGGTGAAGGATGATGGTATATGCGTTCTCGTGCGTTGGGTATGTTTTTTTTTTTTTTTTTTTTCAAACGTGCTTTGCCGACAACGCGTAAGACAGCGAGCGCTTTCGCGCGGAGCAGCTGCAGCGAGGGAACGTATACCGCCAGTCGAATGGTCGCAAGAACCGGCGATCCTGAGATATCACAAGGCACGTGAAGCACTATTGCAATGGGAACTCCGCAAAGAAAACTTAGCTGAGAGATTTCAAAAATAACCGGTTCGTCGTCTTGTGTTTTTGCGACCTCATGAGCAGCAACGTCGCACTGCGAAACATCAAGCAGCAGCACTAAACAAAGCAACGTTTCGGCGCAACACTAAACTCGCAAGACGTAACTCGGTGACGCACTCATCGACAAGGAATGCTCTTGCATCCACATATCATAAGAATGGCTCATGTGCCCTCAAATATTTTTTTCTTGTGTAAGCTTTACAATCGTACTAGATAGAGAACGAAGCCCAGGAAACAATAATTAATCATTTATTCGTAATTAAGGAAAAAGGTAATAAACGTGTACGAAAACAATATGTCGCCGGTGGGAGCCGAACCCACATCTTCCGCAATATAGATGTTCAGTGCCTTACCAGCTGTTCTTCGGCGACGGTGGCCTCAATGGCTACTTCTACATTTGTATACTTGTACCACGTGTACATTTCTGAACGTTAATCAGCGCCACTAAAGGCCATGGTGGAAGGGGTAGATGACACTTACAGCTGCAGGAGCCACGCAGAAAGTGTCCGTTTTATAGCGCGCAACCATGCTGCTTCGTTTATTATGAACCCCGTTTTGTTTCCCAGCGTACGTTCAATTTAATAATGATTATGATATGATATAAAAACACGCCGCAGTGGAGGGCTCCGGAAATTTTGACCATCTGGGGTTCTTTAACGTGCACTGGCATCGCACAGTACTCGGGTCTCTATAGCACTTCGCCTCCATCGAGATGCGATCGCCGCGGCCAGGGTCGAACACGCGACCTTCGGGTCAACCGCTACACCACCGCGGCGGACGTGAGTTCAGTTTCAGCGAACGTCGAGTACCGCATAGCTCAAAGGCTTTGCAGCGCTTGTTTCAAGCTATACGCGGCGCATTAAGTGCAATAACCCGTATACGGGCGTAAGTGTATCCTTATAAAGTAAGCAATAAATATGATAGCAGAAATGATCGGCAGATGGGCTACACGAGCAGGAAGTTGCCCTCAAGTGTTTCTGCTGCCGAAAAGTGGAGACGACGGAGGCAGGAATGGCTTTGTATATTGACTCGAGCAAGGTTGAAATTAGATATGATTATAAACAAGAAAGGATTAATCGTCCTCGGTGCATATTATAAGTCACTCGGAGAGAGAACTGGGTCTGCAGGGGGCGAATGTGATCGTAGAATTTCCGCTAATGTCGCTGCTACTGACGTTTCGCCTTGAACACCTAGCCAATGGAAAAATAATGGCTTTCGTTTTCGAGGCGCGCGAGCCGGTGCACGTTTTCGAGATGTTTTGCTCGGTAAATGCACCCGGCGTAGCGTGTCGGTGAGGTGAAGTGTACGATAATGCAGTGTCATCTTTATAACGCTGCGTTACGTCCGCCCGCTGCAGCGCCTTTTCTGCTTTCGTCGTCCCTGTAGCATTACTTGAAGTACGTAGGCGAATACGAACCAGTGCGAAGGATACTGTTAAGAGGTATATGCACTGTTAGATGTGCTAGTTTTGTTACTTCTTTTGTGTCCTCTACTGTGCGCTTTAGCTCAATATATGGAATGCGAAGTGAAGGAAATGTGTTTTGACGTCCGTCCCCTTCCAAGCAGGCACGCGTGTTTTTGAGGATTGAGAGGAACCGAATAACTACTGCTGTTCAAACGAACCGAACGCACATGAGTGCGGATGAACGTCTCTCTTGCGATGCCAGATCGTCTGTGTTCAGTTATAGAAACAGCCTAGCAGGGATTATAAGAGTGCGGAGCGGCTTCTAAACGCACGTGTAACCCGCACGCATGATGCACGGAAATACAGCCTTTGCCTGTTGGCAGTAAGTACTTTTGTCGCACAGACTATGAGCGAGATAAAAGCTTTGTTCTTTAAAAAGCTGTTTTTCCTATCCGCCGTCGCTACAATAAGTTGGGCGATGGATTGAGGTAGGAAAATTTTGGGAATGTACTGGATGTGTACAGCGATGAGCACAGTTATAGGATGAACACGCATTCTCCGTGAAGCGCCAATGTAACGAAGTGGGCCTGCGTATGCGCAGAGATAACAGAATGTACGGTCTCGTGTACGGTCGCGTGTTTTTGCTTTACTTCACGAAGCACACGATGTTCACACGAGAATTCCAGTTCAATAGCGCATCACTGCCGTACGGAGGGCAGCCTTGTTTTTATTAATAAGAATTTCTGTCGTTTTACCCGGCAAAACCAGGACATGATTGGGGCGCGCCGTGGTGGGGGACTCTAAATATTACCACGTGGGGTTCTTTAACATGTTGTTAAGCCAATGTACACGTGTGCTATTGCATTTCACCCCCATCGAAATGCAGCCACCGTTTCCGGGATTCAATCCCGTGACCTCGAGCTTAGATGCGCTACATTTCATGCGGCCTACTTTGTTTTCATGCATGACATGTAAAAAGGCCGCTTCACTGACTTCAGCTATATTGATCTACATATACGTCAGTTAAATGTACCGTCGTAAAAAAATGAATTTCATAGCTCTCGCTAGCGTTAGCTGTCTACGGAAAAAAAGTTTAATCCCTTTTCCTCAATAAAGAGAAGTTTTAATTTGCCTCAGAGTGCGGCATCCGCCAGCTGTGTAGTACATACATGCACGTGTAAGGAAGGCTTCGCACCTGCGACTTGGCTCGTGAAGCAATGCAGCTGATTCCGCTCGATTGAGTGGATGCAGTTTTGATGCATATGTAGCCGACGACACGAAGCCGCCGCTCATGGAGTCGCAGGGTAGCATGGCCACGTGCTCGCGTGTTGAACTTAACTGTACTCATCGCTGTGCTGGGAGCGATAGCTAGAGCATGTGTGAAACCACGATAAAAACAAAAACTTGACGAAAATGAAACTTTCCAAAACCGTAGACGTGCCAATGCGTTATCATTCGCCTGAGTAGTATACGGTCTGATTTGCGGAACTTGAAAGCCCAGCCTGGGGTTCTACGCTCTGGCATCTTCAAGTGCAGTCATGCCCTATCATGTGAGTACGGCTCATATTTTTAACATTTGTCGATACCGGTGCTTTTTTCCTTATGATTAGTGAACCGACCGTATCGTAGCAAGCCTGACAGGTGTCCCTATATTTTGCTTCGCTCCCTAGGCTGTATACTGCAACGCCGCTGTCTAATGCCCAAAACTTCAGTGCAGGGTGCCTATGAATGAGGTGCCATAAGGCTCGCATTCACGCAAAAACCACCTACGCTTGATTGGTTTATAAAATAAAACATGAATCAGTGATCATGTTAGACACCTCGAACCGAAGGTGACCTGGCCAGCGCGAAAACACGCTTACGGAGGAAAACCTTTCTGAATTCGACGCCCGGTTCGAATGAGGCATTCATGTCTTTTGCAGTCGTACACTGTCCTCCTTTATGAAAGGGAACACGCGAGCGCGTGGCCTGCGCTCTGCGGCGGTAAAGTCACTGCGGCGGCTGCCTACAGCGCCATCAGCCGACAGGTAGGAAAGCACGTCCGCTTTTGCTGTCATCTATTGGCAAACAAAATAACAAGTCATGGCCGGTGGGCAAGCGCTGCAAAATTACGTTCCCGTTCCGGTATCGCAAAGGGCGATGCCGCCAAAAGCGGGCGTGCTTTCTTCAGCTGTCGGTTGATGGTGCTGTAGCCAGCAGCCGCAGAGCGCAGGCCACGCGCTCGCGCGTTCCCTTTCATAAAGGACGACAGTGTACATAGCTCTTCTAATGGAAGGCTGCTACCTATAAGCGGTGTGAAATATTCCTGCATATCCCACACATTGTGGGAATCGGTTTCATGCGAAGCATTCTGCGAGGAGCTGCCTATGCTTCATTTTTTGGAGGAGGAGGAGGGGAAAGGAAAGGCAGGAAGGTCAACCAGACGCGCGTCCGGTTTGCTATCCTACGCTGGGGGGAAGGGGATTAAGGAAAGGAAAGAGAGAGAGATAGAAAGAAGGGAACATACAAAAAGAAAGATACACGTGAGCTTAAACTACAGTGCTGCGTTCGATAGTACCGGACGCCAGACCTCAGGCGTATCACGTTCCACTGTAGATCGTCGAGTCATGGTGTCTACTGAAGGCTTGCAAGTACTGGACGTAGAACATCCAGTCTGCTGGCGAACACGCGAAGTCTGTCTAACAGTGATTGAAGCACTGACAAGTTGCCAGAAGACAAAACAACCCTCATTTTTTGGCTTCGAGCCAAGCGTTACGAGGTGGATCGACGCGTTTGTGTAAATGTAGTAGTAGCGTGCTTATCGCGGGCCTACCAGGCACGTCGACTGGCTTACGGTCCGAAGTAACGTCAGCCCTCCCGTTAGAACCCAGACGTTAGTTTTAGAGAAACGAAGAGCACGCTACGGTGCGCATAGGTGGGCAAAAAAAGTGGAGCTCACTCAAGAAATATATTTTGCACTTATGGCTCACTCAGACTCAAATGATGATGATTGCTGAGGTTTAACGTCCCAAAATCACCATATGATTATGAGGTACGCTGCAGTAGAGGGCTCCGGAAAGCTCGACCACCTGGGGTTCTTTAACGTGCACCTAAACCTAAGTACACTGGCCTCGAGCATTTTCTCCTCCATCGAAAATGCGGCCGCCGCGGCCGCGATTCGATCCCGCGACCTTTGGGTCAGCAGTCCAGCACCACAACCGCTAGACCACCGTTGCGGGTTCACTCAGACTCAGACTCACCAAACTTTTCCTCGACAACGCTCACTCGGACCCAGACTCAGCAAAATTTTCCTAAACCGGACTGACTCGGACTCCTACTCACTAAAATTTTTCTCAACCGGACGGACTCACCAAAATATTACGCACGCGCTCTCACTCAGACGACTTACGACCTGATCTGAGTTTGACTGAATCTGTGTGAGTCGAATCATGAGTGCGGTAGCGTGTCGACTCAATTCTCTTTAACGCCAATATCTCACATAATCGGGGCTGTACGTGGCGCCTTTGATCTCGTTCCTTTGTACGAAAGGCGCGACTCACACGAGATATTTTTAACAGGAACTTCATGTGAAAGGGTTGGGGGGGGGGGGGGCGGCCAAGGTACCCCCACCTCCGTAATTCACGCCTCTGATAAATAAATATTGATGTGGAGTATGAACGCAGCTTTGAAATATGTCTTAGTTGACGTGAGTTTAAACATGAGCAAACATAACGCTGATTGCAATGCTGAACACGAGTTGATAGGACCATAGGTCGTCAAAAAAAGAAAGCACTTTAGCTAACTCAGAATCACTCAAGAAATATATTTTGGACTTAGGGCTCACTCAGACTCAGACTCCACAAAATTTTCCTCAAGCAGACTCACTCGGACCCAGACCCACTGAATTTTTCTCAACCGGACTCACTCGGACTCACCCGGACTGACTGAGACTTAGATTCACGGCCTAATCTGAATCTGAGTGAGTCTGTGTGAGTCGATTCACTAATTAGTGAGTTTGCCGACCTATGACGGTGCGGTGATGTGCTTATCATGCGTAGCTTTCGTTGGCTTACTCCTACGGGGCCGAGCAACGCTTGATTATTGCTTGCTCAGTCATAAAATCCTTGGAACACGGGTTGTCGCTAGAGCCAACGGACTAAGTGCTGGAGACAGCAGTTCGCTCTGTCTCGTCTTTTTCCCTCTCCCTTTCCGTGTGCAGAGGCGTCATTATGGAGCCAACGTTTCTACAAGCGGACTTGTCTTCTTCAAGGCTGCAACTGCCAGTTGCATCTTTGCAGCGTGTGTGCACGTAACTTTGCAGCGTGTGTGCACGTTAGAGATGACCGGGTCTCAATCTCCGGATATCCGGGTGTCTCAATCACAAGGTCTTTCCGTGAATTTAAATACCCCAGGCCAAGCGAAACCACTCCTCAGAAGCTTGCAGTGATGTATACATTTAACTGTTGTTATGCTACTAAAAGGACAGACCGCTCAGTTGTCAAACGCTGCAATTACACAACGCACTGCAGTGCGCGAAGCGCGCTTTCCAGCAACGCCTTCGCAGTTTTCTCGGTCACTACAAGCATATAGTTTCCCATAATTACACTAGAGGGAACTCTGGCGCGAGTGTCTATGGCAGCTGCAACGCATGGCGCTTCAGCCAGCATGGAAATGATGGAAAGCACACGGATTTGTCTGAATTTCGTTCTTTTGGCTCCGTTTGGCTCCGTGTGTCCTGGAGACGCTTTTTCGCAAGACGAAGTTGATCAAATCTTCAGCAGGTTCCCTTCACCACCTTAACCTTTTTCGGCTAACCATTTCAAATCGGCTCACAAAGTTCACAACGATCCGTTCTTTTATCCAAAACAAACGTCAAAACACAACAATAAACAAAGCCACAAGTGCGTTCGAAGCCCGCAAGCACGAAGATTAGGCAAATCCGCGTACTACCCATCATTCCCATGGTGGCTGAACGATCGCAGTGCCAGAGTTCCCTCTAGGTAATTGTAAGAAACTCTATGGCTACAAGCACGCAGATACTTCTTTGCTTCACAGCAAAGAAGGCACGGCGCGCTCCCGCGCGCCGTGCCCGCGCGCCGTGCCTTCTTTGCTGTGACGCACTAGCGCCAGATTTCCCTGTAGTGTACTAGTATGAAACTCTATGGACGGCCTGCGCGCACGGTTATTTCGCTCGAAGCATGGTTGAGAGCGCTGCAATATACGTTAGCACATGAGCGCAGTCACGAGCTTTCATTTCATATTTTGCGGGATTTCTTTCAACGCTGGATGAAATCACCACACAGCATTGTAAGTTGCCGAAAAAAAAAAGTTGGGTCGGTCGTTTAGGGAATGCCCTCTACCACGCAACGAAACGCGTTTTGCCCTAAAGTGAATATTAGACATTTGGCATAATTTTCTTAGTTAATTAACCAATTAAACACAGTATAAAAACATCCTAACGAGCGTCACATCACGGCAAATCTTACGCCGTTGGTTTCACTCAGCTGCGGTTAACCACTTTTTTTTTTTTAAATCCTTGGTTCTCGCTACGTGAAACTAACCTTCTGTTCGCTCTCGGGGCACTCGGCAGTTTTGAATGTAAGTACTGTAACGTGCGTAAGTTTGTGATGTACGTGCTCCACACCTCGGAGTAACGCATCCATCGTTTCGCGATTTTGTTACACTTCTGAATACTCGCCGGAAAGGTGCTCAGCTCTGCAAGGCTTCATCAAATCATGGTTTAGAGTCAATGTTATGGGGTATCTCACTTCGGCAATAGGCTCACCCAGGTTATAAATTTATCGTGTGGTGAGAATGATGGAGATCGCATGTTTTGCTAATGTTTTGGCTGTTGCCAAGCTAATTATCCTATACCTCGAGACAAGACAGCGCCACAAGCTCATTACGGACAAAGCTGCCCTCGACAATAATAAACGTCGTTCAACTTGAAATTACAAAGGAAGGCGAAGAAAGTAATTCGTGGAAAGATTAATCTGGGCTCCTCTCTTACGGTGGCACCAGTGTTGACATTACTTTCTTTCTTTGGCTGACGTGCCCTTGCTTGGCCGAGCAGACAGCTTCTTTTAATTGGTTTCGCTCGCGACATGTGACGTCAAATAATCTCTTGATCAAAGAAGTAAGCCTCTTCTGGGAGAAATCAGGAGAACAAATTAAACGAGCCGAGTTGAACTGTTTGCTGCCAGCAACTTAAAAGACGTATACGAGAAGCAGGAAAAGCAAACTTAAAATTCAATGTAGTCTTTGCTGTAAAAAATAATACATCGTGGTCGGGGTTCCATCTGCAAAATCAGCGGAAGTGGCCTCACAGTGTCGTTCCGGCGCTGTCTTTGGCAATAATTTCAGCAGGCTTGGCAAAGTACGTGGTTCTTATCTTCGGAAGAAGTAAATTTGATTTAATGACTACACCGGGTGAGCTCTGAAGATTAGGGAAAGCTATGCCCTCTCACCTGCAAACACAAGCTCGTCCCCTCTCGCCTTCCCCTTACACGCACGCACATATATGTTTATACCCGCCAAAGATGGTATGATTGGTTACTTGGTCTAATTGACAGCTAAATATCTTGAACACATCAAAAGCACAAAACAGAGGGTTTTCTTTATTTAACTGCCATGCAATTAAAACCATATTTCGTATATTAATATAGAATTACAACTTAATTGGGTGCCTCCTTGAAGTTCGAGTTCCATGAAAAAAAAAATTGGCCGTGTATCTGCGTGCTTCGCTGCAAATGTCGTCGAAAGTGACGATAGCGGAGCGCTGCGTTAGAGTTACTGTATATGCTACCTTTGGGTAGCAGAGTTGCGCATAGGTCTGGCTAGCAACCATGGCTATGTCGCGAAGACTCACTCTGTTTTTGTAGGCGACATGCCTACCGGGTCACCGGTCGACATGTTTGGCGTGTCGAAGACCGGTGATTTACTGTAATGTGAATGAATAGTGTCAATCTAGTTCGCTGCAGCGGCGCCATCGAGAAATACAAGAACTGGCCCCAGCGTCAGCTTCTCCGCAACGCATGGTTGCTAGCGGTGTTTGGAACACAGATGCGCAACACTGCGCATCTGTGTAGCATATACAGTAATATACAGTAAAGGTAGCATATACAGTAATTCTACGCTGCGTCAAAATCACTGGAACAGTACCGCGACCGTCCTGCCCGCCGCCATGTTTGGTCCAGCAAGGCCGAAGCTGCGGCGGCGCGGCGTTGATTTCACGCGGAGTAACGCATGTTTTACGCATTGCGTGCGCTTTCGCAGCCCCGAATGAAGCATAGTGTTGTTCTCTAATTCATAAGGAAAGAAATAGCGGCAGTTTTCACTTGCCTACACGCGCACGCACGCGTACTAACGCGATAAGGAAATGCGAACTGCGCGGCATTCACGCGCTCGGCTGTCGGCACTTATTAAATGCGGTGCATTTCTTAGCGAAGTTCTGCGACTGTGAACGTATCTATCTATCTATCTATCTATCTATCTATCTATCTATCTATCTATCTATCTATCTATCTATCTATCTATCTATCTATCTATCTATCTATCTATCTATCTATCTATCTATCTATCTATCTATCTATCTATCTATCTATCTATCTATCTAGCCGCCCACGACATTGTGCTCTCCTGGCCGTTTCGATAATGAGATGTACACCAAATTTGGTATGGCATAACATGACTGTATGACGAATATAAATAACAGGTAATGACATGAAAATAATACCATGCATGCCATGTACGGCATAATTTACATGCCACGCTCATGGTGCGCTCGCGGCGGCTTCGCTGCTTGATACACACGAAAATTGGTATGGCGTGACAAGAGTGTATAACGAACATAAGTTACTGGTATAACATGCAAATCATAATAGGCATGCCATGTAAAACATGACTCACATGACATTGTCTCGGGGCGCTCGCGGTCGTTTAATGAAATGCATATATACGAAAATTGATATGCCGAGATATTCCTGTATGACGAACGTTAGTGACAGGCGGGAACATGTAAATCATGCCTTATATGACATGCGTGCCCTTATTTTTATGTTGCCAACTGGTATTTATGTTCACCATACAGTCACGTCAGGCAATACCGATTTTGGTGCATATCAAACCAACGAACTGGCCGCGAATGCACCATGAGCACGGCATGTAAATCATGCCTTACATGACATGTATGCCATTATTTTCATGTTACCGCCTGTTATTTATGTTCATCACACAGTCACGTCAACGCAATATCGATTTTGGTGCATATCAAGCCAGCGCACCGGCCGTCAGTGCACCATGAGCATGGAATGTAAATCATGCCTTACATGACATGCGTGCCATTATTTTCATGTTACCACTTGTTATTTACGTTCGTCATACAGTCACGTCACGCCATACCAATCGTTAGCAGTCAGTATTCACGGCGCGCTGAGCGTTATATGTGAGCCCAAAGGCATGAACTTTGCGCCAAACATAATCAAGAGCTGCCCGGCAATGTTATTATGGATGAACCTTCTGCGGCAACCGCGCGAAACAAGCTGCACTAGTGCAGGGGAGACGCAAACATTCCCCGAAACAACATTCGCGAATTCTCAACGAAACGCTTACCTCACAAAGGTGGGTATCAGTCGCGGGAACAAATTTCTCCCGCCGTATTCTGTGCAGCCACACAGCCCGTCGCTTGGCATGTGCTTGGCATCCTTTTTCCAGCTGGGAGTTGCATAGAGTGCTTTGCTCGTTTCCCGCCGGTTGCTGCACCCAAAAGCGCGGCACCCAGGCGTTCTTTGATGCCTCGATAGGCTTGCGATGAAGTGTCAAAACAATACGTGATATCATAATGTTCCTGCACGCTTTTCTGAGGCTATAAAAACAATCGCCCTCCAAAGCGCCGTGCGTCGGCGGTCGGGAGACACTGGCGAGGCGAGCGAGCTGGACCATATATGTGGCGAAGCCACCGAAAGGGCGCGGCGGCGAAAAGAAAACGAACGCGGTACTTTTCCCGTTACAATGACTTTACGCTGCGTGAGATATGGGCGCCATCTGGCAATGCGTCGGGAAACGAGCTTGTGCAGAGGGCAAGGAGGAGGAAATTTCTTTCCTTCCTCCGTGGCAAAGGGCTTTCGTCGGCGCGTCGCATTTTCAGCGCAGCTTAAGAAACTAGGGTTTTTAGATTTACGTATCTATGTACTTTCTATTAAAGGAACACACCACCTACTGCCTACCTAGTGATGTTGCACCTCAGATATGCGTAATATTTACTTTTTGATCGACAACGTTCACAAGTATGAAGAGCCGTACCAGTTCAAGATGGGTGGGCGGTAAGCAAGTGGTTCAACTTTGGCCGGGTGGCTGAATCGGGTGACAGACAGACAGATAGACAGACAGACAGTCCAAAATTTCTGCGCTTAAGTTCCCCAAGAAAGAATATCGTCTTTAAAAGGCTTCTATTGTATTAAAGAATCAACACAAACTCGTGCAAGACGGCAATACTACCGCTTGCGTTTTTTAAAGGTTTCACTGTGCGTGATTAGCCAGCAGAGCCACGGAACAGCGATCGCAAGGCATGATAGTTTGGCCCCTCCCGGCAAATCCTCCTAATACGCGATGCGCAGCGCCTATAGGGGTGCCACTGAAAGCCGCGTAGAGGCGGCTGTTGGAACCGCTGGCGGGTCGCGTAGCAGACGCCTCCTTTCACTGCAAGCACGACGGAAGTGCGCGCGTCCCAAATAGTTACTTTTGCGGCGATAGTGTGCGCAAAGGAGCCGCAATTTAAAATAGTGGACATGTGTCCGATGTCACAGCTGTGTGGGACGATAATGTCACCATACGCGCCAAGTGTTTGCCACAGACAAGCGTCAACAAGGTTCCCTACGAAGTGGAGCTCATCGTAAGTACACCGCTTTCTTTAATTAAACGTCCCGATCACTAATGCCTGCACGCGTTGACACATGAACCAACGTTTTTTTTCTCGACACAGTAGCTTCGTTTACGTGCCATGTGTTTATATAGTAGATTTTGAGGGAGCGCTGTCGCACCGGCGCATGGATTTCACGTGTGCGGCCACGCGAAGGGTCAGCGTTGGTAAAACTTTGAAACCAGCACGATAAACTTGTGAAAAAATATCTCGGCAGCTTGCGCTAGTGGCGCGGGACTGAGCCACTGCGGAGCTGGTGGTCACCTAGCTTGTCATAGCAGCTTGGCTACGTATTTGCTGGGTGTGTTCAGATAAGAACGTCGGTGCATGTCCGTCGACCCCTTTTAATTTCGCTGAAAAAATTATTTTTTTGTTGTCTCTAAGTGAAAGCAGGCGTTCTCTTATTATTTCGACCTTTCTTAAGTGAATTGAGGTGTTTCTCTTTTGTGTTCTTTCTTTTTTTCTTTTTTTAGGGAGCGGGCGAGCGCGGTCGGGCTGCAGAAGCACCGCTTGTGCGGCCACGCAGCGCCTGCGTTATCACGTTCCCGACGTGCCTTGGGGTCCTCTCAGTGGATCCTCTCCAGCCACCTCCTTTGTGAGCCGTATACGCAGGCACCGATGATCGCATTCCAGTGCCATCATTAGGTAGAATCAGGGGCGTAGCCAGGGGGGGGGGGGAGGTTCAACCCCCCCCCCCCCGATATTTTTCAGTTTTGCTTGCGTATATATACACGCACACATACAAACGCGCGCACGAACATACATCAAGTATGGTTGAACCCCCCCCCCCCCCCGAAAAAAATTTCTGTCTACGCCCCTGGGTAGAATGCAGCCGCTTTCGTGCAGAACACGTGTGATTCCACGGCGCTTTTGTAACGAAGCCGGCACCTGCCCCACATTCTCTGGCATTGCGCTTCGCGCCATTCGTTTTTCAAGAGAGCCTCGGCATCGCGTCTTATCAGTAATAACAACCTCATGTGCATTGTAGCGTCTACAATACAAGCAAGGCGACCAAGTGTAAACGTAGTAGCGTTCGCTGAAGACGTAGCGACATAAATGGAGAAATAAAAACACGGTAATCGTTTTAACACTGCCGTAAACAAAGCGCGATTGCTTACTTTCTACGTCGTACAGCCGCAATCCACCGCCGCCGTCATTCTCGCTCATGAAATAGAACCGGAAACCTGTAGAAGTGCGTTCCTGGCGATTTTTTCTGTGTGTTTCAGCAGCCAACAACGCAGCAGTTATTTTTCGACATCGCTGAGGCCCGACAGAGTCTTTAAATCACGATGAAAGCACATCCATCCGTGCACTCGCGTAGACGCTTGTGGGAACACTGCTCGCCGGGACCCGTCAGCGCTTCCGAGCCGTGGCGGCAGATGGCGTCGTCGGCGCTTTGCGCATCGCCTATAATCGCTGGGTTTTGACGTGACAAAAAAAAAAAACACTACCATTTTCCACGCAGCCTAAAAACACTAGGGTCTTTAGAATTACGTATCTATGTATCTTGTAGTAAAGGAACACGCCACCTAATAATTATGTATTGATGTTGCGCCTCAGGTATGCGTAACATTTGCTTTTTGATCGACAATGTTCACAAGTATGAACGGCGGTACCAGTTCAAGATGGCTGGGCGTTCCGCAAGTGGTTAAACTTTGGCCGGGTGGCTGAGTCGGATGACACACAGACAAACAGAAAGACAGACAGACCAAAATTTCTGCGTTTAAGTTCCCCAAGAAAGACTATCATCTTTAAAACCACGATATGATTCTGATATTAATGAGGACTAACAGACAATAACGCCAAGGAAAGTATAGGGGGTGTTATCTGTAGTATTTAGAATATAAATGTGAAGAAAGTAAAGTGGACGAAAAGATAACCTGCCGCCGGCAGGGACCGAACCTGCGACCTTCGAATAACGCGTCCGATGCTCTACCACTGAGCTACGGCGGCGGTCATCCTCCCGTCCACTTTATGGGGTATATATGTGCATTTAAACCTTGGAGTGTTAGTCAGCGCCAGTCGCAGCCATGGCGGCGAGTGTGGAACACTCTTTTTCTGCCTTTCTGGCGTCACGTAGCACGTGATCTTTTTACGAGCTGGCAGCTGACCAATAATCCCTCGCATACTACCTGAAGGCATCAAGTCTGCCAGAGCGAGACCCTTGCTATGAATGAAGGAAAGAAGATGACTCTTAAGGGCTCGTTTTCTTTGTTAGACACAATATTAATGAGGACTAAGAGACAATAACGCCAAGGAAAGTATAGGGGGTGTTATCTGTAGTATTTAGAATATAAATGTGAAGAAAGTAAAGTGGACGAAAAGATAACCTGCCGCCGGCAGGGACCGAACCTGCGACCTTCGAATAACGCGTCCGATGCTCTACCACTGAGCTACGGCGGCGGTCATCCTCCCGTCCACTTTATGGGGTATATATGTGCATTTAAACCTTGGAGTGTTAGTCAGCGCCAGTCGCAGCCATGGCGGCGAGTGTGGAACACTCTTTTTCTGCCTTTCTGGCGTCACGTAGCACGTGATCTTTTTACGAGCTGGCAGCTGACCAATAATCCCTCGCATACTACCTGAAGGCATCAAGTCTGCCAGAGCGAGACCCTTGCTATGAATGAAGGAAAGAAGATGACTCTTAAGGGCTCGTTTTCTTTGTTAGACACAATATTAATGAGGACTAACAGACAATAACGCCAAGGAAAGTATAGGGGGTGTTATCTGTAGTATTTAGAATATAAATGTGAAGACTTGATGCCTTCAGGTAGTATGCGAGGGATTATTGGTCAGCTGCCAGCTCGTAAAAAGATCACGTGCTACGTGACGCCAGAAAGGCAGAAAAAGAGTGTTCCACACTCGCCGCCATGGCTGCGACTGGCGCTGACTAACACTCCAAGGTTTAAATGCACATATATACCCCATAAAGTGGACGGGAGGATGACCGCCGCCGTAGCTCAGTGGTAGAGCATCGGACGCGTTATTCGAAGGTCGCAGGTTCGGTCCCTGCCGGCGGCAGGTTATCTTTTCGTCCACTTTACTTTCTTCACATTTATATTCTAAATACTACAGATAACACCCCCTATACTTTCCTTGGCGTTATTGTCTGTTAGTCCTCATTAATATTGTGTCTAACAAAGAAAACGAGCCCTTAAGAGTCATCTTCTTTCCTTCATATGATTCTGAGTCACATCGTAGTGGGGTACACGTGAAGAGTGAACAACGACAGAAAAAAAAAAGTGGTCAGTGTACAGCTTCGGGATTCTGAAGTTTACGTCCTTCTTCAATATGGCCCCGCCACGGTAACCTAGCGGTTATGGCACTCGACTGCTGACCCGAAGTTCGCGGGATCGAATCCCGGCAGCTGCGGCTGCATTTTCGACGGAGGCGAAAATGTTTGAGGCACGTGTACTTAGATTTGGGTGCGCGTTAAAGAACCCCAGGTGGTCGAAATTTCCGGCCACCACTACGGCGTCCGTCATAATCATATCGTTGTTTTGGGACGTTAAACCCCAGATAGTATTATTATTCTTCAATATGTTCTTCCCCAGCCAGACAGGTGGCCGCCAAACTTTGGACTACATGGGGGACTCATGTTAATTACGAGCACGTGCTGATCTTTAACGTGTGCCTAAATCTAAGTATACAGGTGTTCTTACAATTCGCCCCCATCGAAATGCGACCGCCGTGTTCGGGAATCGAGCCCGCGTCCTCGACCTCACCAGCGCGACACCTTACCTGCTAAGCTACCAAGGCGGGTCTCCTGCGTACCCTCCAAATACCATCGCGCAGGTACCCCATTTACGAAAGTGTGCGATGTACTTAATTAACCACTCTGTTTTGATTGTGGTTCTCATTGTGACAGAATATAGACGTAATAGACGCCGAAATAAAAAAAAACGCTTTTACATGTGAAAAAGTCGGGATCCTTGTATCGGCGTTGGCACGTATGATAGAAGGATGCATACGTGGGATTGTGGTCTAATGGTTAGGGCATCAGGCTTCTGTTCTGACAGACCGACGTTCGATCCCTCCATCGGGCAAGTAATTAAAAAGCCGACTCTTTAGAGAATAGGAATGGATAGGAATGCTTGTGGATGCTCCCCGGAGTTCTGCCGCACGACCACCGTTTTTGGGCACAATGATTCTCGCATAAGGGAGATAGCTGAAGCATTCTGTATATGCAAAAATGGCGACATGTGTGTTAGTACACTTTCTATTGCGTTGCTCGAATGCGAGTTAACTTACTTGAACAATACCTAATGATGATGCAAGCCTGTAGTCTTTTGTCATGTGCATAGGCTGCGCGCGCATGTTTTCTTATCCTTCATCTCTTTCTTTTTCTGTTTTTCTCGAATAAAGCACTCAGTTGTCAGCTAGCGCTCTTGTTGTTCAGTCTTCTTCTCTGTCTTTCGTCTTTTGCGCTGTTTCGAAATGAACCCAAACCAACTAGCCCAACTCTCCCTTTTGCTGCAGGAATGACAATACCTGTTAAGGATTCTTGAAGAAAACAGACTTCCTCAGCCTAGAGGGATCAGAGAGCTGAAGCGCCCTATACACCTTGGCGAAGAAAATCTTGCCACCTGACCTCTGTTCTGCTCATCGCTTTCATAAAGCACCATCCATGCGCCTGGCACCACACAGGAGGCAGGCTGGCGAGACAGCCCTCGAGATTCAAAGCGCGCAGCCTCATATATGCCGACCTGCCGCGGCAGGAAAACAAAACGCAAAAAAAGAACAAGTTGAAGGGCACAGCGCACGCCCATTATACGCCTCGACACCGCAGTGTCCCGCAGTATAAGGCTCTGTGCCTAATGGGAGGCAGTTTAATGCGGTTCACTGGCCCCGCCATGCCAAGGGGCTAATGGCACGGAAACCAGATCGAACTTGGGTCCACCGCCGAGCCAGGTTTTGCCGACCAAGTAACTACCCTATAATAGCACGCCCCGCTTCACTTCCCGATAGGGGCCTCGGCCCGACTCCTTCCCCGCTATTCGGCGTCCTTTCACTTATTCATTTCGTTATTCTTACTGCTTGTGGGTGCGTATTTCAGCTTAATTGTATTTGTATGCCTGTATACATACACCCTTTGGGTAGGCTAACGCTTCTGCGATGACACACTTTTATGCCACCGAAGGAGGCTTTGCAGCGCAATTTAATCATGGTGCCACGTGAAGCGCTGACTCGTAAAATGGTGCAGAAACGATCGCAAGAAAGAAGAGTGAAAGAGGAGAATGCTACAGCTTCTCGTTTGAAGGAATAGCATAGCACGTAGTCCTGCGTTGGAATGCTCCTCAACGGTAGACAGACCCCAAGTTCCAGGTAAAGGACCGCTTCCGCGTTATCTCTTGGTCCGATGGGCATTTACTTCTTGAGTGCCCTTGGTGTGTGAAGCAAGTATTTCGTTCTTTTCTCTTTGTTTTCTTTCTTTTTTTACTGTCTGTGGGCTTTTCATTCCTGCGCACGAAAGTATAACAAAGCATAGCAAAGCATAGCAAAAGTACTCATACGTCATAAATGTTTACGAGTGCCGCCGAGCATCGAATATTCGATCGGGTTTGTCGCCGTGCATATTTATGCGGCCTTCGCATTGCTAGTAAACGCCCACGTCGCCAAATTTCATTTCTTAAACAAACGACGTCCTTCCTGGTGTCCGACTTACTCTATTAAACCACGCCATGCAGAAGAATAATGCCGATTTTTTTTTTCTTCTTCCTAAATGCCGCGTGAATCCTCTTGCAATGCACTAAAATAAAGAAGCGCTTCGACGGCTTCTCCGCACGACACGGGTCATAAACGACCGCAATATATCCACGCGTCGGACGACTAAAGAATTCCTGCGAAGTTTTCGGAAACAACATATCGCCAACTCGCGAGTGCTCGCCGTATCTTAGTCCTCGTAGTGTATAACCACATCGAATTATGCTAACCTCGGTTGTTCTTTTCCAATATCGTGCGTTGCCTTCAGCTCTTCGGTTTTCTTGAGACTTTCGAGCGTTGCAGCGACTCTCACTGCATAATATTCGCTGTGTGTTTCGGCCTATATGCCAATTCATGCTGGACAAATTTTCCAGTGCTCAAGGTCGAAGAGGACGCGAGTGGAGAACAAGCCCGTTCTTTCTCTCTCCTTTTTTTTTTTTTTTTGCGACGCACTAGGGCTGATGTTGAATGTTCGTCTACCGCGGCAACGCTGTAGGAGAGCATTGCATCGGTTCAGGATCAAGAGAAAAGTGAGATTTCACGGCGTTTATTTTCATGCGTAGAATAAGTAAGGCGGATGATGCGAGTACATAAGTATACAGGGGAACTGTAGTTTCGCATGTTATGAAAGAGAAAAAAAGACAGCGCGTTGACAAGGCATCGCGTTAGTATGGACGATGTGTCTTTCAATGACTTTCACGGTGCAATGTTTTGGCTATTGACACACACACACACACACACACACACACACCCCCACACACACACACACACACACACCACACACACACACACCACACACACACACACACACACACACACACACACACACACACACACACACACACACACACACACACACACACACACACACCACACACACACACCACACACACGCCCGCGCACACACACCACACACACACACACACACACACACACACACACACACACACACACACACACACACACACACACACACACACACACACACACACACACACACACACAGCACGCACACACACACACACGCACGCACAACCACACACACACACACACACACACACACACACACACACACCATATATTAGGGCTTTGCGAATATTCGAAACTTTCGAATAACAAATCGAATATAGCTATATTCGATCCGGTACTCGAATCGAATCGTGCGTATTCAAAATACCGAATATTTTTTCGAATAATCAGCAACGAAGAAAAATGCTCCAAGGAACGAGACGATGCAAGAGCGAGGGGTAACTTTTCTTGTTTTCATCATCGAGTTGCCCAGGTGCATGCAGCTCATGTACTTACGGTACTATATGTGATCGCAGGATGAAGGCGTTTTTGTCTAGAACTCTAGGGTCGCAGAAGCGACAGTGTCTTAAGTGCGCTATCTTCGCCACGACATTCATGATGATGTTAACTCACGAAAATTGCTTAATATTCATGTATCAGCTTTATTTAAAAGCGTTTGACCGCCTTGAATGCTGTAGTCACTGCAATATTTAATCCTACAGTGACAAAATATTTCTAAGCCTCTAGTTGCTCCTCTATGCGAGCCCGCTTCAGTTTAAGAATCGTGGTATTTTTTGTGGGTTAAAAGTAATCGTAATGTTCCTTTGTTGAAGCTTGTGAATAGGTGTTTCAAGTACAATGTTGTGGAATTTTTGGGCTTTTTTGAAAATTGTTACTTTACCAGGGTAGGGCTGCTTTGAAAATGGTTGACTTACTATTCGAAAACTATTCGATTTGTATTCGTATTCGATTCGGTTGTAATTCACTATTCGCACTATTGCTTGTCTTCAGGTTTATTTCTGTGGTTTTGTCATTTTCCGAAGGTATATATCCCGCTACGGCGAAATAAAGTCGTTGTTGTTAGAGAGCGTCATGTCTTGTCGCCTCTATTTTGTGTGCTGTCCTAGCGCTGTTTTCGAACGTAAGTGAAATACCCTTCCGTTATAGCGAACCTGTTTACTCATCCCGGCAGATACGTCACTGCATTAATCCGACACTTAGCGTGATGGGCTGCCGACGCGCCTCTTTATTTGAATGAATGACTACAAGCGAGCGCGCAGCCGCAAAACCCACAGAAAGCATAGCCCCAGACGATTCATAGTCCTCACGAGGCACTCGGCCGTTGGCGACAAATAAAGGGTGCGGTAGACTCCTGTCTATCCGAGTTCTCGAATACGAAGAAGCTCCTAGATCTGGTTTGCGAATAAAACAAAGAGGAAAGGAAACAGCGGCAGTAACGCAGGCGGAGAGAGTAGAGGCGAGGGGGGTGTAAGCCACAGGACGCCCCCGTTAGTGCTCCGCGGAATCTCATTAGCAAGTCAGAAGAAGCTCGCACTGCTCTATGCGTATATACTGTTCCTGAAAACACCCGCGGGCGTTATCGCCGATGCCTGAGCTCCCGCGACAATTACTGCTCTCCCATGCTGTAAGAGTGTTTCCGTGTTCAGAACAAAAAGACAAAACAGGTGCGCCGTCACTCTTTGTTGCCTTTTCCCATTTTCCTTGATTTCTCTCTGTCTCTCCCGCGAAAGGTGGACTGCGAAGCGGGGGCGTATTTGCCGCCGAGGCGATGTCGACATAGAGGACAAAATGAAGATTAAGCGGCTGGAAAGAAGCACGAAGGACAACTTGGACGTCTGCGCTGGGAAAGAACGAGAGGGCAAAGGAATGATAGGAGATGCCGTCGGTATATAGCGCAGCTCTTTTCGTCCTCAAAGGGTTGGTCGTTTTAGAGATATTTTTAAGCCGATCTTCGCCTTCCGAGGATATAATAATGAGCAATGTAGCAGCTTCTTGAAATAACGGTCAGAGGAACTAATCCTTGAAGTTCGAAGCGCCGGCCGCCCGAGCGTAGCAGGGGAATAAGAAAAGATGAAAAAAAAAAGCTATACTTGGGTTAACTTCAGGTCCAACCTATACAACAAACCAAGCTAAAGTTGTCTTAACGCTCATTCCTTGACATTTGTGTGAGATACTTATAGCTAGTAGAAATAAGTCTTGAGGAGTATCATAGGGGGAAGTGTTACTGTACGCGCATGTCACGAATAACATACGGCGAAGAGCACGAAAAAAATAACACAATTGCGACAAAGGCCGGACGTAAATGGAGAGTTGGTAAGCGTGTTATAAGACATATTAAGCCAGAGGGCGCATAGATATCTCAGGAGGACACATGCGCTGGCATTTATTGCGTTAAACCCTGAAGCTTACCCGGGAAATTGGAATAACTCGCCAAGGGATTGTACGACTAGCGTTAGCAGTGCGAAAGGTTATATTCAACTAGACCTTTAAACAAATTGGACCTGGTGTCACTGTGAAGGACGTATACTGAATTCACGTCGGTGTGACAGCCAAGGCATTAAATAAGGAATGAACTCCTTTTTGGAGAGCTTGGGTCCAGCGAAGCAAGTGTCACTCCCAGCACAGCCAGCGAGCACAGTCAGCGATCGCTCTCATCGGCTATTTATACTAGAGCTGTGCACGGGCCGTATTTCCGAGCCCGAGCCCGGCCCGGGCCCACTGACTTTGTCGAAGGCCCGCCCGAGCCCGACGGCAAAGGGGTGCGAGCCCGTCCGGCCCGGCCCGACGTACGAAAACACAATCCCGGGCCCGGCCCGGCCCGGCTTTTTCAAGGTTCGCTGCGAAAACTAAACATTGTTTTCCGGTAATTTGGCATTTTATTGAGCATATCAAATATGATCAAACGACACACGACGAACAGTCTCTATTGCACAGATTACAAATTACAAGTAGACGGCCTCATGTCAGCAACAATGGAGTTCGCTCGCCAAAGCCGTCACGTGTATTGGGTATGCCCATGCAGCTTGCACGAAGGCGATCTACGTCGGGTCGCTGTCGCGTGCATTTTCACTCATATGGGATTTGGCCTTAAATCTAACGCGAACAGTCGCGTGGCGCCGTCACTAGCTCAGGTGGTGTTACTTCTCTGTTTGTCGGAGTGCAACAGAGGCAGTACTTTACCTGCTCCCCTTTTGTTTAAAGTAGCGAATGGAAAGGAAAAGCGGTAAAGGGCGGTCGCGGAAAAGGCGCTGTATGCGTGCTGGAAAACAATTCCCGCTCATTCTCTATATTTCGGGCTTGAGTCGGGCTTTGCGCCCGGCCCGAGCCCGGCCCGATAAAACTCCAAGTAGCCCGAGCCCGGCCCGGGCCCGAGGTGAAAACACGTCGGCCCGCCCGAGCCCGGCCCGCGGGCCGGGTCGGGCTCGGACTTTCGGGCTACCCGGAGCCCGTGCACACCTCTAATTTATACCTGAGTCAAGGCACATCCCAGGACTATCACTGGCGCTCGCGTACGTTCCACAATGCGCTCTACTGTGCACACAATCTGATTAGAACAATCAACAACATTCGAAGGTCCTGCTGACCCGAAGGTCACGAGATCGAATCCTGGCCGCGGCGGGTGCATTTTCGATGGAGGCGAAAACGCTTGAGGCCCGTGTACTTAGATTTAAGTACATGTTAAATAACCCCAAGAGGTCGTAATTTCCGTAGCCCTCCACTACGGCGTCCCTCATAATCATATCGTGGTTTTGGGACTTAAACCCAAAAATTATTAACATTCTAAGGTTCCCATACATTCAGGCGCTGCTTGCGTCAAGTTATGACATGTGTAGCAGTCTCATTCGGTGAAACCCGGTCGCATCGAAAACGAGTCCGCCTCGGGTACAGTGGGTACGGTTCTCGGTACAGTTGTTACAGTGCTCGGATCGAACCCGCGACCAGAAGGTCGCGGGTTCGATTTTGGCCGCGGCGGTCGCATTTAGATGGAGACGAAATGCTAGAGGTCCGTGCACTGTGCGATGTCAGTACACGTTAAAGAACACCAGATGGCCAAAATTTCCGGAGCCCTCCACTACGGCGTGCCTCATAATTATATCGTAGTTTTGGCACGTAAAACCACAGATGTTATTATTATCGCTTTGCCATCCCGGGCAAGTTGTCCTCAGATTGCGCGTGTTTCGGGGAATATTAAGTTAATTTATAGTTCACAGGCAGCTGATTCGAACTCGGGCGCATGTCAATCCGGTTTGATAATACGTACATTGTGGCTTCAACAGGTATTGTGCATTTCCGCTTCATTTAATGAAGCTGCATGAAAGGTACGATTCTCAAACATACTCGTACGTTAGTTCAAAATATCGGCCGACATCCTGGTACACTTGAGCCAGCATGGACGAACGATTTCTGAACTTGCGTTGCCTTTTCTATGTTCTCTATATGACGTGTAAGTTAGATGAATCGCGTTGGAGATACATGATCGTGACAACACCATTGTATACTGTTTCTTGCTGAAAAGTATTAGCAGCAAAATGACACAGGACGTGCAGGTACAACCAGAACCAACCTGCTTTTGGACGACAGAATATAGAAAACTACGCAAATCTGCAGCTACGAACCCCTCACGCCACTTAGTGCCCCACTGAGCACGAGGTCGTCAATGAGTGAACCAGTTGACGGTACGATGGCTTGGTTATTATAATACTCACTGGCCATTAATGTCACTTTGAAGGTCCGCCGCCGTGGTACAGTGGTTACGGTGCTCGGCTGCTGACACGAAGGTCGCGGGTTTGATCCCGGCCGCCGCGGTCAGAGTCACCCGCTAGGGCGTGCCTCATAATAATATCGTTTTTGCACGTAAAACCCCGCGGATGTTATTGTTAATTTCACTAGAAAAGAGCTGCGAAATGTATCTTTCTATTTTTTAATTCTTCCGTCATCATCCTCTACGCAATCCGGAGCGTACGGTACAGAAAGCTGGGCCTAACCGACATCAGTACTTTTTGCTGACGGTGAGCTCTCTCTTTATCTGTGTGCCTGTAGACGCATTTGGGCGTTCATCGGCGTAAGAAGGTTCTTGCGAAGGCTAGCACTCCGTCTCCACATCGACGAAAAGCAGCGGTGGCGAAATAATCTTTCGGGCAGAAACGGTTTAAAGCCTTTTAGCTGGGATTAACGCACGCCCACCACAGTGACAGTGGACGTGCTTGTGGCACGGGAACAACATCTTGAGTGTAGTTGTAAACAGGAAGAACAATAGCTCGATATGAACACCTGTCCCACGATAGAAGGCTGGCCCCAAGCTTGCGTCACGTCGGACTTTTTCTCGTTCTGGCCTTTCTGCTTTTAAGAACATACTTCGATCGAACAGCACTAAATAAAGACGTCCGTACTTTAAGCCGCGCCGACGTGTATCTTTCATGGTCTTTACCACACGCTTAAGTTTCTTTTTTTTTTAATGATTCTTTTTCTTCGCGCCACCAGCTGTTGAAATCAAATGCTCCGTGACGCCGTTGAAGAGATTTTTTTAAGTAGCTCTGTACTCAACGAAACACAGAGCGAAGAAGGAAGTCGCTCGGCATGCGCTGCGTTCTCGTGTTCCGCTGGCATTTGAAAACGTTTCAATGTGTTCAGGTGGTGTTGCCGATTGTTTCGACTACTTGATGTATTCCACGTGGAGTGCGTAATATCTTGTGCGATGACTCGAAGTTGTCTATCAGCATCAGAGCTTGATAAGGGTACAGTCTCCTCCTTGCTTCAGCGCATTCGTTGCCTCTCACGCCGCAGTGACTTGGCAGCCATTGAATGCTGTCACGTACCGTACAAGACTGGCTTAGACCTTGTGCGTTCTCTCTCTCTGCTTTTTCTTTACAACGTAGGGTTGCATATCGGTTATTCTGAACATGGATAACCTCCCTGCCTTTCCCCTCTCTCCTGTTTCCTTCCTTCCTTCCTTCCTTCCTACCGCGTGTTTCAAGCCAGTTAAAAGCGTGTTTGAAGCTAATTAAAGCCATGCTGAGTGTAAAGCAAGGAGCCAATTTTACCGTTCTATTAAGACGACTACACTGTAAACCTTTTCACACCCATATGGGTGTTTCAATCACTGAAACACCCTTGGTACACCCTTATTTCTGACAATTTTTTATTCAAAGGGTATAAATACAACACAAACGCCCTTTGCACGCCCTTATTTGAAATAAGGGTGCATGAAGGGGATATGTTCAAATATAACACCCTAAATAACTGGTAGGGTGTGGGGGTGTTTCTTGAAATGCTACACCTATACAGTTTTGTGAAGGTGGTCGTTTTCACATGAACTTAATCAAATCTGTAATTATAACATTCAATATTATGCAACTTTAGACTAAAAAATGTGCTTGGCCAAGTGATAGCTACAATATGATAATGTCTGCGTACCTTGTGATGCAGCCATGAAATGTGAAGAGTTGAAGAAAAATGACGCATCGCTTGACCCACAAGGGTTTTTCGTAATTCACTGACTATATAAGCGCCACGCTTTCTATTAGGGTATGTGTTAACGGGTCTGTATATATACGCGGCTGTAGTGACTTGTTCATCTTATGGGTTGTATGCGTATGAGTGAATTCTGTACTGAATTGAGTGAGTGTGTACTATGGGTTGTATATGTATGAATGAATTGTATATTGAATTAAGTGAGTGTGTGCTACGTGTCTCGCATACCAGTTAACGTGCGCTATCAATATAATGTATGTAAATCCTCTGCATCAGCCTTCTGTTGTCGCCGTTTCTCTCTTAATGGAGCGAGGGTCACGCGATTTTTTTAAGAGTGTGAATTATAGCTATAGTTCCACCCTGGAAGAACTAGCTATGTGATTTGATTTATAGTGGTTCAGAAGAAAAGGAGGAAAGGGGGCGGGTGTAACCGCTTTATTTATATTTTTGAAAGCGACCCGCCATGGTGGCCTAGTTATGGTGCTCGAATGCTGACCCGCAGTTCGCGGGATCGAATCCCGGCCGCGGGGGCCGCATTTTCGATGAAAGCAAGAATATTTGAGGCCCGTGTACTTTGATTTAGGTGCACCCCAGGTGGTCGAAATTTCCGGAGCCCTCCACTACGGCGTCTCTCATAATCATATCGTGGTTTTGGGACGTTAAATCCCAACAATCATTATTATTAAATTATTTTTGGAAGGGTGTTAGGGTGTATGTTGGCTTAAACACCCCATTTCACTTTTGCCATAAGGGTGTAGTTTTCATATTACACCCTTGAAAATTGATGCATAAGGGGTGTAAGTCCGTGAAGAACGCCCATAAGAAGGGTGTAATCCTGCCTGTTACGCCCTTTCCGTGGGGTGTAAGGGTGTGAGTTATAGACACCAAAAACACCTATATGGGTGTAATATGGTTTACAGTGTAATGTCTTAATTGCTCGGCAACGAGGACTTTCTCTCAGCCCGGCGTAATCATGATTACGCCGGGCTGAGAGAAAGTCCTCGTTGTCGAGCGATGTTGAAGTCGTAGTTGTCACCTTTGTTCAATTTTATATGTGCGTTTTATTGCATTTTGTATTTGTATCTGTAAATATATGTTATGAGGATTTCTTTATGCTTGTTTCATTGTCCCACTTTGTTATTACAGTGCGCATATTTTATGCACAAATGCTGAACTACATCCCTTACACTTTTGCTCTCAGGGCGAATGTAGGTTTTCTGATAAAACTGAATAGATACAGATGTTTTGAAAAAGAATTGACTGGTTGTAAATAAATAGGAAAAAATAAGCGAGAGTAATTTTATGGAGCAAATTTGTTCTTTTCTTTCTGATTAAAATACATCGAATATTACTCTCTGCACAGTTTTGGTGCATTCGCACTTTCCGGGGCACTTTCGCAAGTAACACAAATATGTGTGATGACTTGCAGCAATAGCGTCTTGGTACGTCATTCGCATTGTGAGTGAGTATCGACACAGCATAAGTTATGGGTTGGGAACCAGACATTTTTCGTGCATTTCGGGACCAGCTGTAGTCGCCTATTGTCGACGTGGCGTCAGCAGCAGGCGAGAAAGCGTCGCCCTGATCTAGGTCAGTAATATTCACTGATGAGCACAATACTTTATTGGCAGAGACTCTCTTCGTAGACATGATAAACAAATAGGATCAAACCGCGTGCACGCGTGATCACCTTCATAAACCAACAAGTTTTCTAAAGTCAAAAACGAAACTCCCCTCTAGAATCCCTAGTATACAAGAAGTATTAGCACCCGACAAGAGAGGCGTGCTTGCGACCCTGTATACACATAGAGAAAATGGAATACTTAAGTAGGATGCGAATCAAGTTATTCAGGAATTTGTACGAAATTTTATGCTGAAATAAATTTCAGTGTTCTCACTCATAGACAATAACAACGTATGCTGTACAACATAAAGTGGAGCGTTAAAGCGGACACACCTACACAAACGAATGAACACGCAGGCGCACGAACACACATGCGCACGTATATATACAAACTTACATACCATAGTTTAAATGGTCATGTCGTAATGTGGGAATCCTCTTATTATGGAGGACCAGGAAGTAACGTGAAATGTGCACGCACTGGAACGACGTCAAATAGAAACGCTGTGTGTGTAACATGAACACGAGCAGTCAATGTATTCACAGAAAATACATACACGACAGATGGCGTATGATCTTTAAGTGTCATTAAACGCCTTTTGTTTAGGCATGAAAAGAGACGACGTGGTCAAATACAACACGCGTTTACAGTGTCGGCGGCATAAATGCCGTGAACATCGAGATATTGAGCTGAAACAGTGCTTTCTCCCAGACAGTCCAAGTTGCGTGGAAGTTTATGCTGCTGAGCATGGAACTGCTGTTTGTCTTAGTAGACTGTTATCAGTGTCGAGCGCTTTGAGGGTAATTTATTTGTACAGTCTGCGACAACGTATAACGCACGACACGTACAGGTGGCAACATCTATCTAGTGTTAGAGTTACGAAAAGGAAAACGAAATAAAAAGATAAAGTTGTATTTAGTTCGTACACTAGCGCACCGACAAACCGTTCGCACACCGACACCGAAACTGAGATTGTGCTCTGCAACCAGTCTCGAAGTTTCGTGGGGAATCAAAATATTTAATGACAGCTTGGATGTTGGCACGATTTGTTCATCGTGGGCGTATTATGACAGGAATTTCACAGGAAAGAGGCTTATATAAGCAGTTAGAAAGAAGCACCACAGTTGTTAACAATCAACTATGACTTTACATCTATGTACAGTCGGTAAAAAAATCCAAGGCGACCCACTAGCACTGAAAAGCATTGCTTAGCTCATCCAAGTAGCCGTTGTGGCACGATGTGCAACATAAGCTACCTCACCAAGCTCTGCCACGGCTCATTACCCTTGACTTCGCTTAGCTTACTTCAAGTCGACCATATGCACAGCTAGTCCGTGGGCATTCCGGCCAGTTTGCTTTTATTTTTGTTTGTATAAATTTGAAGCAAACTACTCCAATCATTTCCCACACATCGAGGTTATCAGGGAAGTCATCAACGTCGAGTAGTAGCTACGCCCTGACTACGCCTCTTCCTATCATTTGTAACCGCATTAACACGCATGTTAATGAGTACACTAATTTCCGGCATGTCTCTTTTACCTCGTCGGTATTGGGTCACCTATATCATAGATGCGTTTGTATCACAACATAGACGCGCATAAGATTGCCCGCAATTTGAAAGAGAGCATTAAGTCATTCGTTGTAGAGGTGAAAAATTCTGACCACGAGAAACCCGCAGCTCTTGTGCCAGCCACGTACAGGAAGCAGGCTCTCGGATATATATATATATATATATATATATATATATATATATATATATATATATATATATATATATATATATATATATATATTATATATATATATATATATATACTATATATATATCACGAAGGTTTGATACTTTTGCTTTGGTTCTGCGACCGAATTACAACATGGCAACAAAAAAAAAAACATTTTGTAAAGGAGTCATTCCGAAGAATAGAGCATAGAGTTACACACATCTGGAGGGTGCATGTGCTTTCATATTCGTTAAACACCGCGTCTCTAAGCCGCACTATTACGCTCCTTAAATTGAACTTTTAAAGTTATGCCAGCGAAAGCTGGCATAGGTCTGTGTGCGTCTTCGATAAAAATTCTTGTGCAGGCGAATTCGTTTCAACTGTCTAGTCTTTATCTACGGTGGACGTACTTTCACTGGTACGGTTAGTGTACGAGTTTCTTTTTTTCTTCTTTGTTCACTCATCCACCCGTGTATGCGATGGTGTATGTTCCGGTTATCGCCACGTAGTGATTTCTTTACTGTTATAGTCTTATCTCGTTTTTGGTGAAGAAGCAAAGATTGCATTGCAGAACTTGGGGTAATCTAAAAGATATATTCAACATATCTCTGTATGCTTCTACGCGAGCTTAACTTAGCCGTTCTTGTCTCTTTCTTTTCTTTTTTTTTTTGCATTTGCTAGCTTCACGTGCTAGTTGAGAATCCACTACAATGTCCACCGGAAAGACCCTACATGCTGCACCTTTACCTGGAGCGCGCAATCTCCTCAGTGGGCATGTCCAATAACTACACTTCACTAATTGAATGATTTACCAGACACTGGCATACATTTCTCAGGTAAACTCTCTCAGTCACTCAAACTTTCGGTAGTAAGTGGCACACGTGAGCAAGACGCAAGGAAGATAGTTTCGGCGGCATCGTGCTGTATAATTAGGCGTTCATTTTCGCGAGCTCCTATAATTTCTTGATTTACTCAAGAGCTACACACAGGCTTGTGCTTCACAATAGCTCACGAAGGATGTGAGAAGAGCCAAAAGCAGAACAGAACGGAAAATAGGAAAGTTCGTCTGCGCGCTGAACACGAATCTCAAAAAATTACACAAATTACCCCGTATGTCTATATGTACATGAAACAATACAGAATCTTTAGGGCCATCTTAGAGACTTGATTACAAGGCCTTCTTAGTACACTTCACTAGCAATATTTACACAATGGAACAAGTATAGCACAATGCGTTCTGAAAGAGTGCGATAAATACAAAGCTGCACTGACATATGGGACAACCACGCTGGGCCACATGCCATGTCCAACTGTCAAGCACGTCTCAACATGCGTCCAGTCAGCCTGATGCTGCCTGAATTCATGTCAAGGGGCGCTGACATTCGTCACCTTTTGTTCGAAATGTAAAAGGACTCAGCCTATCACTGTTTATCGCATATGATAGCACTGGTGACTTGCGAGCAAGGATGCCAGATAGCACTGCTATTCGGCGCAGTCCACAGTTTACACGTCAGGTTGATGCTCGAATTGACTATGCACACCACGGTTCGGCATGACGACATGGTTACGACTAGCAGTCTCACCAGGACTCACAAAACAGACACTCACCGCGTGGTCTTGGGTAACACGACTCTCTGAACTGGACTCTGGAAGCCAACTGGCAACCCTAAACCAGGCGCGGCGAGCCGCGGCACCCATTGGGGTCCTACCGGGGGGCACCACCGAAGATTGAGCCACGCAGACTGTTTTTGTAAAAATAAAGATTCTTCGTCTAGGCATGGTTATTGTTATGGGACCTGTTCTCCTCTGAACCCGGGGCCCTCAGATTCGGGCATTTCTCTTCTGTTAAAGTTATGATTGAAGATTTCATTTGATTTCACTCAAACTCAAAACGAAGTGTGCAGGTAATGGGGGAAGAAACGCAAAATAGTCCCAAGCGCACAAATAAAAAATTATGCGGGCGTGATTGACACAAGGAGTAGGATTCAAGTAACGCAAGGCTCTTGCACTTCTGGTGCCGATCTAGCTCCATCTTAGTGGGATGGGCAAGACCAAGAGACTTAAGTTGGTCGCTGTGTAATCTTGATAAGCTCGATTGTGAAGCGACTTATGTGCCGAGGGTTCCTTAAGGTGCTAGGATCATACCACCGCACGATACCTTGTGTTTTATTGAGCCGGCTCAAACAAGTGAAACCTCGCTTACATTTACATGGAATATAACACACACCATAACATACCGTAATTACAGACCATGATCACGTATGGGAATCTAGCGCATTATGTATGTATGTATGTATGTATGTATGTATGTATGTATGTATGTATGTATGTATGTATGTATGTATGTATGTATGTATGTATGTATGTATGTATGTATGTATGTATGTATGTATGTATGTATGTATGTATGTATGTATGTATGTATGTATGTATGTATGTATGTATGTTTTCATTCTCGGTCATATTCCCGGTAGTGCGTGGAACGAATTGCCCGACACACCCACTCTCGCCCACAGCGTACACGTCAAAACTAGTTCTGGCTAACCCCGAGGCCAGTGGTGGCGCCACATGTCCCTCTTCCACAACTGTTGCTGAAAAGTTCACTGTGCTTCGAAAGTGTGGTCGGTTTCGCCCGACCACATTCGATCTAGCATCGCATCGACGCCCATCGACGGAACAACACTGATGTCCGTGCTTCGATGACGTCTTGTGCGCCGCCCCCGCAGCGATGCACCGTCCTGGAACATCGAAAGGTTGGTCTTGTGAGGTCGCGGACGTAGCCTGGCCGAAGTCAGCCGCGGCCAACGAGTCACATTTAGCGACTCTACACGTTGTCGGTTGCTGCCTGCTCCGGGCGCAGCGTGTTTTCGCGGTGCGGGGCCTCCGCTCAGGAGTACGAGCGCATGGAGTAGCGCGTGGACACCGATGTGGGTGTCTGCCGGTAGCAGCGTGCCTCCTCTTGTTTGCTCTTCGACGAACAGCAGCGCATCCGAGCCCGGAACTCGGCGCTGAACTTCTCCTGCGGGTCGCGGCGAAAAGAGAGAGGAAAAGAGCGGAAACCAATCAGCACGTGCACGTCCGTTGGCCGCCTAAATGCTGAGCGGCTAAAGTTATACATTTAAAGCAGACAATGTACGTTTCCAGACATTACTGTCACCTTTGGGAATGCCGAGTTGTACCGCACTAATAACAGGGAAAAAAAGGAGCGTGACCCTCCCCTCCCCCCCCTTCGGCTCCAGTTTATCAAGGGAACAAATGGTTTTCAACATTGCTGGCTGCACATGTGCTGAACTGACCACACTCAACAGTAAATTAAAATGGATAATCGTAGATTCGCGAACGACACAGCCACAGACAATAAAGAAAAAAAAATTACGAGAGCTTGATATGGCCAGACCAAGTTGGGTCACGGCTCGGCGAATATCCATACGCAGAACATTTGTATGGTGTTAGTTATTGTAGGAGACGGGAGTCCCACGAATTAATACTCTGGGCGCAGTCCACGCAGGCACCCGAGGCTGCATTAAGAAGTTCAGAAGGACCCCACTGTGATTTCATCTACGCAAATTGAGTACTTTGAATAACACCAAGTATGTGCGGCTCATGTTCGGAATTTCGAACCATAAAAAATTCCCCTGTGCATCCCTGTATTAGCGTACATCTGGCGTGACATGAAAAGTTCATTTCCCGGAGCGTGTGTGGACTCATAAAAAATATAATTCACAATTGCATCTGATTCATTCAAGGACTTACTAACTTTCTAGTGTTTCAGCCAATAGAAATTTCGGTATATCACATGTCAAATAGCGTTGTATAGATTTTACGTTTTGCAACGTCACGCCTCTCAGTGAGTAAGCATTTTATACGGCACTCAGCTAGAGCTATGTTGTTTGTAGTATGATCCGCTACATAAATCGAAAGAAAGAAAAATGGAACTTCAGGGTAGTAGTGTTCAACAGATGCTCGTCTTCGTCGTCATGTAACTGCAGTGTTTGGGGGAGTGGTGAAGCGAACTTGTCATTTGAATGATCATTCAGTGTAGATGAGGACGTTCCGCATCAGGACAAAGAAAGACACATAAACCACGACACTTGCTGCTCTAGCAACTAGCTTATTTTAGACCACTTCATATTTATCTACCCGCGCACCCACAGCCGTCAGCGATGTACAACAAGATAAAAGACGCGTACAAAGCATACATAATGCACATTCGGGCGTTAAACACAGGCGCGCGCACCACTGAACTCCAATACAGAAAAACAAGAAAAATAATTTGTTATCGCATAACAGCACAAAACAGGCGTCAAAAATATGGCATACATAACACTGTGTGACCAGAACGCAATCGCTGTAATTATAACGTATTTATTTTAATAATGAACTACTTCTAATGTCCATCCGAAATTCGGCTTCCCGTTGGCTCAGCGCAATGCATGCTTGACTAATGCATCCTTCTTTCTTTTTGTTTTGTTTATGTGAAAGGCTTTCGCTACTTCCCTGCTCAGCTAATCCTTATGGTGAAAAAGTGTGATACCACTGAAAAGCGGGTAGGATGCGCCCTTAGAACAACGCCCCTTTTATGTGGGAGTGAATGTTTCCCCCCAGTGAACTCTTACGTTTCAATAGTCCTGTGCTTATGCATCGACCCCTTTGGCCTCTGTAGGCTTTTCCACGCAATAGGGGTAAACGGTATACGACGGATGACTAACACTGTGCAAATGCTAGCGTATGCTTTACCGCGCATCTACTGGCATTTATTTTACTACGTTTTGAAACCTTACAATCCAGTCCAGCACATATTTTACCGAGTTCGCTAGGTGCTGAAAAAAACTCGGTAAGAGCTCTGTAAAATACGTACTGGATGGGATCGTAATGTTTCAAAACGTAGTAAAGCAAAATGCCAATAGACGCGCCGTAAAGCATATGTTAGCATTTGTTAGCGTTAGCATTGGCATCCGTTAGCGTTAGAGTCTGTTGTATGGTGGTTGCCCCTAATGTGTGGGAAAGTATACGTAGGCCAAACGGGTCGATGTATGGACCAGAACACAGCGAATTCCATGCGTAGCGCCATATTTGCATCGCGCGTCGCGTCATCTATTGCACACGCGACGAAACAACATGCCCGGGCTGCCATGCCAGCAGACGCTACACAGTGAAAACGCGAAACTTCCGAAACTCAGCCTGTCGGTGAGCGTGTTTGGCGTTTTTTCTAGCCTGGATATTTTCGCTATTTTTATTGGAACATCAAGAACACCTTGCTCATGCAAGTCCCCAATGTATACAGTAAGTGCTGAGCAAGCTGCGGAAGCAATCTCGTCAGGTACGTACACGCTGTTACATTTGTAAAAAACGTCCTCGCTGTAGTACGCGTGAGTCGTAATTACAGTGCTGCTCGCGAAAGAGTGAAACGATGTTTTGTTGCCGCATATTACAAGTTGCGCACAAAGGTTTGTGAAAACTCGTCATTTTAGCATGCATCGCGTAATAATTAGAGTACGCTTTGCAGGTAGTTTAGCGGAACGTAATTTTTGTTTCACGAGCGCTCTTACAATAACGTGTCTTTCTCACAAAAGCGTGCTATCAGAGAGTATCACCTGCAGTATCGTTCATCGATCCCTTTTCGAAGCTATTGGCGCGATTTTAATCCTGTAACGATGATGCTTTACAAGCGAAACTGTGCTACTCTTAGTTAAGCCGATATTGAAATGGGCGGAATCCAGCTGTCTCTTATTAAATGTGTGCTGTGTAAATATGCTAAAAGTTAGCTGTCGAGCTAACGCTACGCCTGCGACGTAAAGGACACTGGCGCGACTACTGTTTACTTACGTGTCAATATGTGCTATGTGCAACTGGATGCCTCGTGTTCAAATAAATTTGGGGACATCAAACACTGAAATGAAAGCACGAAATTCTGGGCAGCTGTGGAGGAACACCGTACCATTTACTGCCTTTTGAAGTCGAAAACTTGTAACCTTGAAGGCGTGGATGCCATCAAAAGCGCTAAAGGTTGACACTACGTTGAAAGTGGCAAAGCATGCTGACTGCTTGTGCTTGAACGCACTACCTTGCACTACATTTTCGTCAAAGGAAACGCTCAAAGGCATTAAGTGCACCCCCACACAAAGCTTGCGTCTGCCTTTAACCCAGCTGCGTGTCACGCAAATTAGGTTCGTAAAAGTGAATAGGTGGGCATCACACTAGAATACACGCAGTTAGTGTACTTGCTCGCGCATTCTCACTCGGCTCCTAGTTTTCGTGCTTGAATTACAATTATCCACTCGCGGCGAAGCTGAAAACACTGCACCGGCACTGTTCCCGTGGAGCGTCGTGATCGTTGCAGACAGCGCCAAGTAATATCCTGTTGCGCTGCTTGTATTGGCATCCAAATACGACGCAGTAGTGCCTAGACGAGCTCTTATGCGCGGAAGCGGCGTGAACGGGTATTTTTTCGCACTTTGAAGCCACAGAACTACAGCTCTCCCTGTTTACTTGGCGCAACCCATGCTCGCCTTGGCAGCCCGGCGTCTGGGTGAGAGAGTATCCGCTCGACTCGCCAGCAGCATGGGTGCGAGACAGGCGTGCTCTGGTGTATAGACACAAGACTATCGGAACACAGGAGTTCACTGGGGGGGGGGGGGGGGGGGGGGGGGGGGGGGGACATCCATTCCCACATAAAAGGGCATTGTTCTAAGTGTGCACGCTAACCGCTTTTCACTGACACCTCAGTTATTTTGCACCGTAAGGATCGGCTGAACAGGGAAGTAGCGGAGCCATTTTACATAAACAAGAGAAAAGAAGGATGTATTAGCCAACCATCCACTGTACTGAGCCAACGGTAAATCGCATTCTTGGATGGGCATTAGAAGTAGTTGATTATTTTAAAAATCCGGCAGATCCCACGTATTGTGGGAATCGATTTCATGCGAAGCAGCCAGCGAGTAGCTGCCTATGCCGCTTCTTTTTTTTTTTTTTCTTTGAGCCAAGCGTTACGAGGACGATCGACGCCTTTGTATAAATTGAGCAGTTGTGGGAATAATGATGGCGTACCACGCACGCCTACTTCACTGGCGCATAAAGGGTAGCTCATGGTCCGATGCAAGATTGGTACTCCCTTTAGAGAACTTTACGTCTGTTTTATCGAAACGGGGAAGTGCACACTACGGTGCGGTGAGGTGCATATCATTAGTCGTGGTTGTTGGCGTAGTTCTCCGGTATCGAGCAACACTTGTGTATAGCTTGCTGAGTCATAGCAGTACATATGTAACGTTTATTACACTGTTATCAAAGCGGTTAGCCAACACTGCAACCACAAATGACGTTGCGCCGACATGACGCCTGTATAGGGTATTTTACCGAAACATTTTCGCCCTGTTGCCACTCTGTGGTAGTACACTTGACTGCCACGCAGAATGCCATGGGTTCGATTCCGGCTGGAACCGTGATTTTTATTCATTTCGTCTATCTAGATTTTCTGCAGCACGGGCTCCTTAACGCTATCGTGTGAACATTTCCAAAGTATATTCTCGCCGTTGCTAGGTTGATATAGACTGTGGATCACGTGTGGCCCATACCCGCATTCCTTGGGCCGTGGTAAGCGGGTATGTGCCACACGTGACTGAGGAAAAGCGTTTGATGGCGTACGCGACAAGCATGTCACGTTATCTATGGCATTACCTGTTAATCGTGTTCGTAATACATTTATGTCCTCCTATGCTAATTTTGGTTTATACCAAGTTAAGGAGACGACCACAAAAGCACCCAGACGTAGGTGGCTAGACAGATAGACAGACACAAACGGTCAAAGTGCGTTTGGACGGCAAAGAAATCGCTTCGCATTTAATAAATATGTTATGATTGCAGCGATTGCGTTATAGAGTCACGCAGCGTTACATATGTCTTATTTTCAACGCCTGTTTTATGCTTGTATATTGTCAACAAAAAATATTATTTTTCTCGTTTTTTAGTTTGAAGTCCGATGGTGCATGCGCCTACGTTTAACTCCCGAGTGTTCGGGATGTATGCTTTGTACGCGTTTTAAATGCGAAGCATTTCTTCGCGAACCGTAGGCACTTTGAGCGTTTCTATCTATACGTATCTATCTATCTATCAATCAATCTATCTATCTATCTACCTAGCCGCTTACGTCTGGGTGCTCTCGTGATCGCCTCCTTAACTTGGTGTGGACCTAAAAAATTGGCATGGGAGGGTAAGAGGGGTTCACGAATATGAGTGTCTGGTCATGACATGAATAACATGAAAATCCTGTCGCGTACGTCGTCAAACCCTCTCGTCCAGACACGTGTGGCATATACCCGTATACCACGGGCCGCGATATGCGGGTATGCGCCACAGGTGACTGACAGTTTATATCTACCAAAGAACGGCGAGAACAGACATTGGTAAAATTAATGCGAGAGCGTTAAGAAAAACCGACATCGGCAGCTTTGACCCGACCAAGCAAAGAACAAAAATCCAGGATTATAGCAGGAATCGAACCCAATCATTCTGCGTGGCAGTCAGGTATTCTACCACAGAGCCAGGCCAGGTCTTGAAACTGCTCCAGAAAAAGACCCTATGCAGGCGTAATGTCGGTGCAGCGTCAATTGTGGTTGCAGTGTTGGCTATCTAATTTTATAACAAGGCAACAAACATTACATAGGTACTCCTATAATACAGGCGTCATGTCGGGTTAACGTCAGTTGTGTCTCAAGCGTTGGCTTCGCTTTTAGAGCGGTCTAATAAACATTACATATGTATTTCTATGGTTCAGCAAGCTATATTCAAGCGTTGCTCGACTCCGGAGGAATACGCTAACGCATGATATTCACATCATCCCACCGTAGCGTGCACTTCGTTTAGATAAAACTGACGTCTCTGCTCTAATGTCAGCGCTGACGTTAAGTCCAACCATAAGTTACTCTTTAAACGGCAATGTAGTCGACGTGCCTGGTAAGCCCACGATGTGCACACAACTACTCCTCTTACGAAAACACGCCAATCCAGCTCGTAACGCTTGGATAACAATGCAGCATGGACAGCTACTCGTTGACTGCTTCGCGTGAAACCGATTCCCACAAGGCGTGGGGTCTGCCGAATTTTTTTATCTTGTTGCATATCTCCGACGTTTGATAGTGCGCGGATATATAAATATGAAGTGCTTGTTCTTATGAAGTGTTATGAAGTGCGCGGTTATATAAATATGAAGTGCAAGTGTCGTGTTTTGAGTGTCTTTCTTTGCCCTGGTCCTGCGCGCTGCCTCACCTACACGGGATGACGATCAATCACCAACTCACCCAATTGTCATCGTACAGATTGACTCCCTTTTTAATGAACACGTCCACACCTACACTAAATAGGCACTCGTCGGGCGCATTGGATGGTACTCTGGCGGGCCGGCATTCAGTCCGCCGCTGCGACAAAAGAACGTCGGAGCGAGTTCTGCAATAGTGGCGCCTATGAGACGAAGGAATTTTGTGTAAACCTCCCGGGATAATTGGAAAATAAAGTAACGAGTAACGTGACACCTCACGCTACCGAAAAATGTTAACGTAAGTACGTCATTCGGTACAGTTCCGAAATAGTAACGAGTACGTTACTAAGTTACCGAAAAAATGTAACGCGTTACCACCAACACCGCTTAAAGCTAATCTGTTATTTCCGTTCAAAGGAGGGAGATTTCCCCGCATCGGGGTTGCGGAAAGAGGCTGACAGACACTTACGCTATAAATGGCGTAAATGAAAGGGTTGTAGCAGGAATTGCTCATGGCGAGCCAGTGGGAGCAGAACCAGATGACGTTGATGTAGCGGTATCTGGAAGCAAAAAAAAAAAAGGGGGGAGGGGGGTACACGTGTCAGATAAAGGTTCTCGAGGAGTACAGCGACATACATCTTCACAATTTTTTTCTTGGCTCAACAAAGAGGCATCTGTCGTTGATGCAACGAAAGGGTGGCACACACGAACGCCATTCCATTCGGGGTCTACGTGAATGCTGGTTGCATTACTGCAACACAGAGAACCGTTAAACGCATTCTGAGCAAGCGTCGTATGGCACGTGCCATAGAAACTCAAGCACGGCTCTATAAGTACAGTTGGGTAACAAGCTTTCGCACAAGGCGAGACGTGTCGATTCTAGAAATTCCCGAACGTATACAATCGCTCTGGTTTTTTTTTTCTTTTTTTTATTGCTCCCACAAGAATTCCCTGCAGACCAAGGATACCGGTCAGACAGTAGCCTCCGGAGGTTGCGAGAAACTTTACAACGAAGAACGCTTTTGTACACGTCCAAAGCGAGCGTCCACTTATGTCGAAATGGCATCGATGTCTCCTTCATCGGCACGCGCTACGAAATTCTCATTGCTCGCATGGGCAGCGCGATGTGGCAATGTTGGCATATGCGCTAAACTCAGCAGCACTTGTTCCCCGGCTGCACACACGGCAGTGATGCGAGAACAGTGGACGTTGATATCTAAACATCTCAGACAAAGACGGACTGATAGAGCTACTTGGGAAGCATGTAATGATTATAGAGCGGCTAATGATTCTTCTAGGAGTACACGTGCTGCCAGTATCTTGCGTAACGTTCCAATGCACTTGAAGTTTCGAGAAAACCTCCTCTCGAGCTATCTGCAGTACTTTTTGCTTTCGCTGTCAGCGCTTGTGATCACTTATTTTCGTCTTTTTCCCATCATTTCCAAATAAGGCAGATCAGGCTTACACGACGTTAACTCAAGCGGAACCGTCAGCGAAATATTGAAACAGAATTTAAGCACTCAGTAAATCTCCAATGACAAAGGGTAGATTATAGCATTCAGTAAAATGAAAGATAATCTCCTGTCCTTTGTACTTCGTCAGTAATGGAGGATAATGCGTGTGCTTTATCGATTTTCATTGCGTACGAACTTAGGTGGTGGAGCGTGAGTTTACAAAGCAGGAGTAAAGAAAGGAGTTAGTCTGTAGCGATTTGCATAAGTTGTAGTGTCGTGGCCAGTGACACCCTTGAACACATCGTATAGGTTAACTTTCTCATGGAAGAGAGCCTGCAAATTTTATACAACGCGCGTTTTATGCTTTTTTTTTTCTTTTAGTTAGCGCTTAGGGTAAGACTGAACTAGTCACTTAGAATTAAGCTGAATAATATGCTTTTTGATCTTAACCCTGATAACATAAATAGGGTATCGTGTCCGTACATAACTGGAGTGATAATGCAAACTCATTTTGCTATATACTAACAATGATTAATCGGTACTTTGTGAAGAAGACGGCGAGGAAATAAATTACCAATACATCCAACGTCAAGAAATAATATAATCAGTCGGGTGTCATCATTAGAAACTCTTATGTGCCGTAGTGCTTCGGGCACAAAGGCCAGGCGATACTTAGCTTCGACGTGGTTATTCCGTCTTAGACACTGCTATTGCATTGCGACTAGATACATGGCATGATCGTACTATCCTTACATTACGTACGCTAAAACATATTCAGTCAAACGAGGCAAGTGCGAAGGTGAACGGCCCCGTTCGCGAATGTTTCTTTCGAGTGCACTCCAAATGTATAAAAACTGCAGGTGTAAGTAGCAAAAAAAAAAAAAAAGCGTAACTTGGTTCACAGCAAACAATATTTCTCTTCTTCGTTGAGTCAGGCGCTCAGTGCGCCGGCCTTACATTTTCGCAGCCCACTTTCTCCTTACGGGCCCCCGAGGAATTCCGCTCCCATAGCATCCCAGTCAAGCTCTCTAAACGCCCAGCGACATAAGGACCACTGCTTTTTTCTCTTTTTTTTTTTATTCTCGGTCTCATCGCCCGTGGCACCGACCCACTACATAGCAGAATGGGGGGATTAGAGGTCGAGATAGTATACAACCAGGACCACGTTGTGACATGCGGCTTCCCTTCCGCGTATTCTCCTCTTTCTTGATTTTTGTGCTTCGTACGACGTTGTTTGCAGAGCCTTCTGTCGCTTTTCGCTCCTCCCCGGTGTTAGTTTATATATAGATATCATATACGCGCACGTTAGAGGAGCCCGAAAGCCCGGCTTATAAGTCTGCTGCCGCCGCGCCACCTAAGCACCGCAGACCGCGATTTGTGGGCGGTTTATACAGCGACCACAAGCAACCAAGCCACGTGCGACATAGATGCGCGCCGTGATAATCCCGCTCACTGGTTGATGATGGGATAGAGCTCTTGGAGAATGTTGTACGTCTGGTAAGGCAGCCAGCAGATGGCGAAAATGGCCACGACCACCAGTATCATCTTGGTCACCTGCGAAGATGAGAGCAAAGCATGAGGGAACATTAAATTAGTTGAACGAGAGAGATAGAGAGCAGGGGGGGGGGGGGGCAAAAAGATGGAGGTTAACCAGAGGACAATCTCCGTTTATCTACACTGCACTGGGTAAAGGGGAAAATAGGTCAGACAGATAAAGGAAGAGAAATAAATGGATAAAAAATACGCCAGGCTTGCGCGGAACACGCAGCACAGTCGCAGCGAAAGCTGGTCTTTCCAGAGCCCATTGTAAAGTCTCTTGGGGCAACTAATGCAAGTACACTTGCAAGGTACCCACTACGCCATAAATCGTCATAATCTTTGTGAAGTAGGGAAGCACACACTATGTCATTATTCGTCATTCTGCGGAGTAGAAAGGTACCCGCTACACACCTGTGAGGAATCATGTGCACTTTGTTGATGCTGTGGCTGGTGACGATGATGAATTATGGCTGAGCCCTTTGTTGGAAACATTAAACGAACCACTTGTTACGCAATTCGTATTGTATGACGCCTGGTTGATATTTTACTCTTCTACTACGCTACACAACATATGTAACAAGATTCCTTGCCCGATATGACGCGTGTATAGGGTCTTTTTGCAAAGGAGATTCAAGCACCGGCGTGGCTACGCGGTAGAATACCCGACTGTCACGCCGAGGAACTGGGTTCAAGTCCCATCCTATCCTGGATATTTTTTTTTTCGTTTTGCGCGATAGCGGTTACGAACACCGGCGGCGGTGAACAACTACGGCACCAAAATCGGCTGTTAATTGTTGTGATCTTATAACAGCTTTCGCCGTAAAAAAAAAAAAAAAAACCGGACTGAGAGGGCGCTGCCATTTGTAGACATAGTACAGTGTTCAGGTGCTAGGTGGTGTTAGTAGACACTTTCACGTAGGGTGCCTCGATGTGTGCGCCTCCTCCGAGGCGCTGGCATCGAGGCACCCTACCTTTACGAAATGACTGTGCAGACGGCGTCAGTGTGTAGCGTAGTGTTGCGTTCATCTGATTGTTGGCGAGTTCCGCCTGCGAAGGCATCATGGAAACGTTAAAGGGACACCGAAGGCCAATAACAATTTATGACAGAGTGATAGGTCAATGTGTGAGAACGTCTAAAACATCAATATTATCAGCAGCAGTGCTCTACTAATCGAGAAATTAAGGTAAATGCAAGACATGATATGTGCCACGAGTGGGACATTTTGGAAATGATCCCGATGACGTGAAGAGTCCCGAGTACAATTAACCACTAGTAATCAAACTAGCTGCGATAAAAAAAAAAAAAGAATCTTCCGTGCATCACAAGACGTAATAAAATGCTGCTTGTTCGTTTCTGTTTGATTCATGGAAAAAAGAACCCATTGGCGTTACCATGGGGAACGGCGCGAGTGGTTCAAAAGTTCCGTTTTCATCGTGCTGCGCGCGTCTCAGCGCTAGTTTCGGTATCACGTACTGCCGCGTGTGCTTGGCCCTGGCTGTTTTCGCACTGTTGATCCTCTACTTCTGCTGCTGGCTAAGCTAAGATCCGTTACAGTGAACTATACAGTTTCGGAGTGGCCCGTGGCCGCGTCTTCGAAAGGTTGGTGGCTGCTGTTGCGCAAAAAGCCGTAGCGTCGGCGGCGGGCAGTAAAGGCGGGCAACGTTGGGCACGGCAGCTGCTACGTCTGAAGGCCCGTTCAGGCGGGTGATTTTAAGTGCGCTAACGCCGTGCGGACCACTAAAACGTGATTTTCTTTCAATATAAGTATTTACTTGTCACGAAACAAGCACTGCGAGGTTTCTGGAACGCTATTTCAACAATGAGCATCGACTTAATATTTGCCTTTAGTGTCCCTTTGAAAGAACAGTTTGTGAAATTTTGTTTCTCAAAAAGTCGGCAATGGAGAGTTCCCAAATTCTTTAAGAGGCTTTCCATGAGGATGATATGAGACGCACACAAGTTTTCGACTGGTTTGGGCACTTTAAAGGTGGCGAGGTGAGTCTTGAAGACCAACCTCGTTCTATAGACACCCTGCAGCTTCGGGAAACAAGGAAAACATTGAAAACATTCGTGCAAAAATCAACAAAGATCGTCGTTTCACGATCGACCAAACTTCAACAGAGACAGGCGTGAGTTGTAGCTCGTGCCAGTGGATTGTCAGAGAGGATTTGCACGTGAGAGGTGTCTCCGCTAAATTTGTTTCTCACTTTCTCACGCAGGAGGAAAAAACCATGCGCCCCTGCACACACGGCCTTACGAGTGACCGAATATTTGGCATCTCAGCGATGGTCAGTCGTTCCCCCTCCCGTATTCGCCCACCCCCCGCCCACCCTCCGTATTCGCCAGACCTAGCCCCATGCGACTTTGATCTATTTCCGCGAATGAAAAAAAAAACCGCTAAGCGGGAAGCATTATGGTGATGTGGATGCGGCACGAACACCTTCGCAAAGGGCACTCGACGACATCAAAGCTGAAGAGTTCTAGACATGCTTCGAACAGGGGAAAAAAAGACTGTGCATCACGTCCACTTTAGAGCACTTTAAAGGTGACTGAAGGAATTTTGTAAAAAGGTTCATGAAATAATTTTTTATGACAGAAATCCGTTTTTTTCGTGCCCCCTCGTACACCACCATAATAATTCCGGTGTATGTATGCGCGAAACTTTAGTCTCGTAACTGGATTTGCATATAAGGTAGTTGTTTCCGCATGAATAAATTCATCATATAGGGTCTGTGATGACGCGTTATGCATATTTCGTCTTTGTTAACGCTTAGTACAAGCAAGCAAAGAAAAGAAACGTGGGCGGTCGAGACTGACGCGCAGGGTGTGCAGATGTAATTAGTTTTCCCTCCAAATTATGGTGGTCGCTGAAACTGTCTACGCGTGATATATTTTCACAAAACAGTATGAGTTTCGACGGTTTAGAAAGTTGCCTTCTGTAGCAATAGGAAAAATAAATATCAATTCCACACGCTGTTTCAGTAAAGATAGAACGCTGCTAGCGAGACAGGGTTTCTATACTTTTTTTTTGTTTCTTTCAACCTTTTATTTCGCCGACCATCAGCGGCACTGTTGTCGACTATTCATGAGAAGAATCTTGGAACAGGGGCGTCCGCGGTTACTCTGGAGCGAACCTCCAAAAATCTTCCTTACCGCCTCCGTCCGCCACTGAATAACTGTTGTCCCGCCATGTTTAACATGCGAAGAGCTAGCTATCTGACGTCTCTTAACTCTGATGCTTTCAACGGTTTCTTCTACGCGTATGAGACGTTTAGCGAATACAAATACAAAGTTTCGTGCAGAATCATTGACAGGTGTCATATGTCAGGGCAGAAACATGTGATCACAGTCACTCAAAGTTTTTGCAACTTGTATGTACTTTTTTTAAAGTTTGTAGTCATACTTTTCGGGAACTGTGAAATTATTCTGTCTTTGTGAGCACACTCTCCCACTCCCTACCCCATCCTCTACATCCGTGTCAGCTAATCGAGTATGCTTATGGTAAACCTCTCTGCCTTTCCTTGTCTCTCCCCTTGCTAAAGCAAATGTCATATTGATTGTCAAATGCCTCCTCGCTGAATTAACCATTTAGCCGTCCTCTGATGGCGCCTTGACTTTTACGTTCCAGTTTTATGCGTCCACTCAGAATTAAAAGAGGGCTCATTTTAAACAGTATTTTATACTAGGTGCATGTATAGTATTTTTCTAGGGCAATACCGCCATAGTATGGAGAATTATGCCAACCTGAGCGAATTGATCGCCTTCTACCGTAACGGGCGCATAAAACGCGAGAAAAACGCTACAGCCCGTCTCTGAACGTTTCATTGTCGTCGTTGCTTTGTCTCCATCTAACTGTTTGGTTTTTGTGTTGTGACATCACCTTATCGATGCTTGTCAGTTATGTTACTGTCGCGAAATATTGTCCAACAAAACTGTCAATATTCCTAAGGCAACAGGGAGATCAAACGGTTATGCGAGCTGATCTTTCGATGCTCCTTTTGTGCCGAACATAATACGCGACGTCAACAACCACCACGTCGGTGGTCTCGACAAGCAAGCGCGCTCTTTCGACGGCAAAACATCGATTTGCACAAATAGCCTACCTGGCAGACGAAAACGGAAAAAGTCAGACTTTCCATAAGCAGCTTATGCTGGGCCTCGTATGACGCGTCTAGCGGTACTGGCTTCTTGTTTCGAATTCTTGGGTGCGCGCACGTGTGTGTGTGTGTGTGTGTGTGTGTGTGTGTGTGTGTGTGTGTGTGTGTGTGTGTGTGTGTGTGTGTGTGTGTGTGTGTGTGTGTGTGCGCGCGCGTGCGTGCGTGCGTGCGTGCGTGCGTGCGTTTCTCGCATTGGAGCGTGTCGGCTGGCGTATAGAATTTAGGTGTCAGGCTTTTAGAGCGTTAAAACAACACCGTTTCCGAGTTTTACGTAAGGACCTATCTCTTTAACGCCGCTCGTTCAAAGGCCACAAGACGGTAACTTTATTCGTTGAAAACAAGCTTTCGTTCAAGGAAGTGATCCAGCTAGCGTGGATAAGATATAACGTTGAGAGGCAAATATAGCTCATGCCTATGTCTGATGCCGTAATTTAAAATACACGTAAAACGCAGGAATGGTTTTATAAGACAAACCCTGTACATATATGTATGACGCATGCTGTATTTGAAAAAGAGAAAGCAAGCTTGTAGTGGTGTAAGAAGCGGAAATTCAATTTTAGGCCTGGAATTTTAAGAAGAAAAATATGTTTGAGAATTGATAAGCTTTAAACACATTGAAGCACGAAGTTTGTTAATTCGTGCCTCTGGATGCTGTACAGTTAACTTGAGTTTTGTAAGGAGCATCCACCGTTAGATTCTCACAAGCGGACACCTTTCGAATTATGAAGGTCCTACTCCCAATGCAATTACGAAACGGTGGCTGAAACGTCAGTTTTACCCGCTTTAGTTGTATTGTTACGCGCTGCCTAAATAACGGTGATATTCTATTTTTTTTTATTCCTGAGTTAGAGTCTTGTAAGCTCGAGAACTTAGTTTCTTGAAATTTTGTACTTTTTGACAATTAAAAAAAATGATAGCCTAAAAAAATATCCGGAGCGGAATTCAGAAAATTTCTCTTTCGTGAGTGCCGTTTTGCCATTGAGCCGCACTGCCTTCTCTAACCTTATGTCCAGCATCAGCATTTGGCTGAAATATTCTCTCACAGACATTTTTAGCTTAAGACATCAGTATGAATAACGGCCCTCTTCCTACAGTTACTAGACTTTATTTTGTTGAATTCCGCAAGCTTCGTCAAAATTGGTGCAGTTGCGAAAAGAAAAAAAACGAAAGCTTCTTCTTTCTTGTATACTTGGGCGCTTCGGAGCAAAAAGCTTGTTTTTAAATAAAAGATTTACCTTATGAGCTCCTAGGTGAACATATGGCAGCAAGAAATCTGCAGCATCGAATTCGCTCTAGTGTTCCTTTATTCAACACTTCGCGCGCTACTTTTCTATCACGTCGATAAGTCTATACTGTAAACGCATGCTATTCGTAAAGTGAGAGGTACCGGCAGCAGCGTTGCAAAGAAAACAAGTGCATATACTATAAGGTGGGTAATGAATATTGTTTGGACACAAGATCTTGTTCTTTTCTTTTTGTCGCAGCGTGGAAATTTCGATTACGATGTTTGTGCGCGTAAAAAGAAGGCTTGCGGAGAACGCCTAACAGGGATATACGCTTAGTCAACTGCTCTTGTATTACGATGGTTGCAGGTTAGCCCTATGACCTCATGCAATCAACGTGACGCAAGAGGTCGCGGGTTCAGTTGGCAATTGGTTCTACCTCAGTGCAGTTGTCACGTTTTTATTTTTATTCTGCTTTTTCAGCGACGCCAGTGTTGAGTATATCTAGATCGATAGATTGCATGAGCGACGGGATTGTGTGCTGCGAGATTTCAGCAACTTCATATAAAAATTCGCGCCCAGTAGAATGCATTCTACCTCCCACTCGAACATACCTTTCAAACAGGCAAAGCAACCGCAGCAAGAATTTCATGATTCTCACATTCATGAACTTTCTGCTATGGTTTTTCGGTATGTTTCCTTGAAATGTATGTTCGAGTGGTAGGTAAAATGTAAGCGGGAAAAAGGAAGGCTATTATCTCAGTTGTGCGATTTTTTTTTTAACAACGCAACACCCGCGCTGCTGCAACTTCTTCGCGGCAGTCTAGTATACGAGCCGTAAGGTGAAGTGTTCGTTAGGTTAGTAGAGTGCAAAAACTCGGGCGCCGAAAGAACCGCAGGTCGGCCACAGTTACATTCACCGCCAGAGGGTAATCAAGTTGGCACGGCGGAAGTCGAGCCGAACGTCCGTGCCTGAGGGTCATTATCGTAAATACGATCGAACCTCTCAGGTGCGAAGTGAGACTCCTGCGTGACCTTGCGTGACCGACCTGCAGCACATCACACGAAGGTACACGGAGAGCAACGATTCCCGCGAACTGGAACTGAAGGTGACGGGGTGGGGGGGTCAGGACAAGTCGTAAACATATATAGTATAATAGATATTTACCACTTGCACAGACCCCACGGCAGTTAAGGTTCCTTTCTCTTCCTGAATTTGTTGCGCTCCCGGCGCTGGAAACTTCAGGAAGAAGCTCCAGGTGAACGAGGAAATTTCTGCGCCGTGAAGCACAGGATTGAGGAACCGGAAAAGCGACCGTAGAGCTTTCCATCTATTTTATTTCTTATACTTAAATATTACTATCTCGTCTCCATTGTTATAAAACCTTTTTTTTTTCACTATAGGCTGCGTTTCCTTGTTGTAAATTGTGGTACGATTCTTTTAAAAGGCCCCTCAACAGGTTCGACATGCTTGAGCTGACGAGCGCAATGCATACAATGGGCGTTTACGATCGCGTCTGCCAAAATTTGCAACGCTACGCGCCGCAGAAATGGGTCAAATTTCAAGCTTAACGCTGCTTGCCCTTCTCGTGGGCGCGCGCCCATAGAATGAGGGGATGACGTAGACGATGGAATGGCCCTACGTAGGCGGTAGTGCTGTGACGTCGGTCCTCTACGTAGACGACTGTGCTCTGACGTCGCCAACAGTAGCACGTGACAGTGCGATAAATATTTGACACGACATGTGTAGTTTGCGTAATTTGTTGCTTGAATAGATGAATAAAACTTGAGAGAAATAATGAGACACACGAAGGGAATGTGTGCGTCTTTCTCATGTTTTTTTCTCGTGAATTGCAGCGAGACGCGGAGCTAATGTGCCTCCGTTTCGCATTCGTTCGTGTCCCCGCGGTTAGCGCATCGAGCATACGTCAGCCCTGGAAACGAAAGTAATGTTCTGGCGCATTCGAGAACTGATTATGCTCATTTATTCTAACGCGTCCAAGGAAATGTTTATGCGGCACTCGCTCATGACACCGCTAGTCTCGTGCCCGTACAAATGTCGCAACTTTCATACCCGTCCCGCAGAAACAACCAGTACACCACAGAGAACGCCGCCGCAACGCCCACGGCCGTCACATAAAAAAAAAAAAAATTGGCCGCGTATCTGCGTGCTTCGCTGCAAATGTCGTCGAAAGGCGATAGCCTTCTGCCGGCCGTACTGCATTAGTCCTGCTCCTCTATGTTGAATCGCCGCATCTGGCTAATAGCGTCCGATTTGCAGCGCAGCCAAAAAACACTAGCATTTTCAGCGCAGCCTAAGAAGCACTAGGGTCTTTAGAATTGCGTATCTATGTATTTTCTAGTGAAGGAACACACCACCTAATACTTACGTACTGATGTTGTGCCTCTGATATGCGTAACATTTGCTTTTTGATCGACAATTTTAACAAGTATGAACGGTGCTACTAGTTCAAGATGGCTGGGCGTTGAGAAAGTGGTTAAACTTTGGCCGGGTGGCTGAATCGGGTGACAGACAGACAAACAGAAAGACAGACAGACCAAAATTTCCGCGTTTAAGTTCCCCAAGAAAGACTATCATCTTTAAAAAAGGTAGTGGCCGTGCAGCGCCGCTCGCGTTCTCGGCTGGCTCGGGCACGTCATGCGCACGTGACCATGCATGCGCATGACGTGTTCATGCGTATGTGTCAGGTGATCCTCCGGGCCGAAGAGGGCAGGGGAAGCGGCCATTGATCTCCAATATACAACAAAAGAAAGCAGCATCACGAAAAGTATATATATATATATATATATATATATATATATATATATATATATATATATATATATATATATATATGCATGGGTCATTCCATATCAAGTGTGCCAGGTCAATTTTCGGCCATCTAAGATCACTCCGAAGCAAATTGGGCTGGTATGTGCAAATGTCAGAAGTAGTCATTGAGGCTTTATATTTCGGGGAAAAAATTTGTGTTGCCTAGAGGGCGCTTCGAACTTGGGGCACGGAAGTGACACTGTGTGCTACATAACAATTTACATAAAATTACTGGTTTGAGCCATTACAACGACACAATTTTTTTCTTAATTTCAAGGTGCTGCTCTTTCATGACTATGACAGTTTAGCAGAGACTTTGTCTGGGCAAGTTGGTGCGACATTGCAAAATATAACAGCACGAGGAACGGGACTGACAGCACTCGTTCTGTGGTTTTTGTGTCTTCAGTCCCGTTCCTCGTGCTGTTATATTTTGCAATATGACAGTTTATTCACTTTTTGTTTCAACTTTCATTATTTTTGGCCTTGAAGAAAAGTCGCAAGATCCTGCATGTTTAGCATTTCTTAGAAAGATCCGTGATTTTTCTGCGAGTAATATATTCACATTGAGGACTTTGCAGGTTCCTATAGCAAGTGATAAAAATACTGAGGGATCGAAAGAAGAAGAAACGTTGCCACAATATCATGACAAAGTTGGGGAAAATCGCGCTTTGACTCATATTGCGGCTTCATTTTCGCAATGTAGCGGTCCAAGTAAAAATATGACTTTTGCATCGTTGTGTAGTATGCTTTGTGGGCATGACGTACAGGAAATTTGAAAAGAGTAGTCTTTGCTTTAAGCGAGAAAAAAGTTTCTAACTGAACAACCACAAGGTGGCATGAAGTTTTCCTTTGTCTCGCCTTCACTGCATAGTACGTCAGCGCAGGATTCCAGCGGGGGCTTTTCGCAGGCAATAATGCAAGTAATACAACTGCTTGCCACTTATTTTAGTAGTACTGCTGTAAATAACGTCAAAAATGGCAATAATGCTAAAATTACGGAACAGTACTACCCCTTGGACCATCAAAGGGCAGGTAATATTCAACCGCTTCATCGTCCAAAGGGGCAGAATTATAATGAAATCAATGGCCTGCAGAGCTATTCTAGGGCGCCGTGTTTGGCTTCTGATAATTAAGATACGTGGTCTTACCAAACAATTAACGGCATAACTAAGCTATAGCTTGTTTGATTTGTTTTTGTGATCTTTCAGGTATAAGACGACGCGTGCCCTATATATATATATATATATATATATATATATATATATATATATATATATATATATATATATATATATATATATATATATATAGAGAGAGAGAGAGAGAGAGAGAGAGAGAGAGTTCTTGGAATTTTCGGCTCCTGGATACGTTCGCCTTTCACAGGCGCTCGCTGAAGCCCTCGTGGACGGTAGGCTCTTTGCGTGCTACGAAAGCACATCCTTCTACCTCTATTATCACGTTCTTCTGTTTTCATGATGGGGGGGTGGCCAATCTCTGTTCGGTGTTCCCCTCCTATGTGAGAGCCTGCTTCTGTCGCAACAAATGAGCTCAGAGCAGGAGGATATTTGAGGGGCACGAGCACCGAGCGACAGACCATCTTGTTTCCCTTCCAAGCATATCCGGTAGAGCGCTTACTCCCGGTTTTCGAATACCCATAAAGAGTGATCTAAAAATATATATATATCGAGCCTTCTGGTTCAAGTTATCGGAGCATAACTTTGCTTAATATAAGGGCCAGCTGGGATCGTTGCGGCACCCGGCGGAGGAGATGTCACCACGCGCTTCTTTCTAGGCGGCCTCCGAGATCCGCTCCGGCAGTGCACGAAACGCGGACTTCACCCAAGAAATACACGCTAGGCACACGAACGCCAACGTGCCACTGCCAGACCACTGCTAGACAGTATAAGGGTCGCCTCCAGAGTATTTTTTTAACAGCGAAGCTGTTCTTAGTCGAGGCTTTCATGTCCGGGGATGTGGTAGCGGTGATCACGTGACCTCGCAGTGCGGATAGTGAGGATCGGTAGGAAGGGGAGGGCTGCGTGTGCTGCGAGAGGCGAGACCGAGGGCGGAGGATGTCGAGGGATGAATAATTTTGACCTCCTGGAGTTCTTTGACATCTGGGCACCTAAATATAAGTACGCGGGTGTTCCTGTACCTCGCCCCCAATAGAAATGCGGCCGCCGTGGCTGGGAATGGAATCCGCATCGTCTAGCTCACCAGCTTGACACGTCATCTTGTAAGCTACCATGGCGGGTTTGATGCCAGGAATGCGCACCCATGTTGATAGGACAACTCAAAGAATCACCGTTGAATAAGAAGACTGAAACTGAGAGAGAGTTCCACTGAAATGAGCCGGAACTGATCGGATATAGTCTGCGTGTATAAAAAATGAATAAAAGGATGCATTTATAGCGAAGCCACACGTGTAGTCGTTGAGTTCCCTATATACAGTACTTACAAGAGGGAAATCTGGCGTTAGTGTCGATGGGAGTTGCAAGCAGCGTGGTTCAGCCAGCATGGGAATGATGGGTAGTGCATCGATTTGCCTAACTTCGTTCTTCTAGCTCCATACACATTTCTGAATTTAAGCATGAGTCATTTGCAACAAATTCTTGGTTATGAACGTGAGAATTAGCAATGATTATGCTCGTGTACGGATAATTATTGCCTTCACGCGTCTGCAAAACTGTGATTGCCCAGAAAAGATAATGTGGTAGTACCAGTGTTGCCTCCCATGCTGGTGCCAAGATTTAACAGCGCGCGTAGTTCGATGGTATTAAATGTGTTTCAATTTCAAACCCATACTTTTGTCACTAGTGGTGATGCATTAGTGTTTTCAAGTACGTAAGAGTAGATGTGCCTTCTGAATAATGAACCGGTTATCGCTCGGTTCTTTTAGTGCGGGACAAGTGCACTACGGTGTTTTTACATTGTGAAATTTTGGCAGCGCGAATAAACGGGACACAGAAAGAGCGCGACACAAACAAATGCCGACTGAAACTTAGATTTATTCACATTAAGAAATATATACCAGAAAAAACACGAGCGAAAGGGAAATACATGAGGGAAGGGTCCACCGAAATCAAGTGTCGTCCAGAAAGAAAATTTCACAATCTAAAAGCGATAAAGGCGATATATCCCTGGTGTTCTTTCTGATATATATTTCTTATGTGAATAAATCCAAGTTTCAGCTTGCGCTTGTTTGTGTCCCGCTCTTTCTGTGTGCCGTTTGTTTGCGCTGCCAAAATTTCGCAATGGATCTATACTAACTAGCCGCGCCTATCAAACCTTCTTTGTTTTTACAAGCTGCGTGGCCGCAAGGACGTAAAGCTAGACAAATCCATGCACTATCCATCATTCCCATGCAACAGATCAAGCGCCAGGCTATTCCCTCAAGGAAACTGCACGCGAGTAATAAGAACGTAAAAAAAAAATGCGTACAGAATACGAAGGAAAAAGCATAACAACAGATGGCAGAATTCAGAGCGAGAGGAAGAGAGAGAGCGCGTATAACTGGTAATTTCAGTATCCAACGTCACTAAACAATGTCTTGGAGAACGACGAAACGTGAGACCCACACTTAGTGTTTGTTCGGAGTTTCAAAGTCGTTATTCGCGTCCGTCTACTGCGCAGCAAAGCCAAATTGCACGACCACTTTGAGTAGAGGCATAGCTTTTTTACCATTATGCGATGCGACGATTGGACGATCAGCCGTTCTCCGTGCAGATGCTTCTGGAGCACCGTCCCCATCGCTCGTCGGCTCACAAGGCAGTTAAAGCACTTTTGTGCTTTTTAAGGACTACCGGCCTGTGTGAACGCTTGTGAGCGCTTGCGACTATTTTTACAGTGCCACCGCCACATACGTGTCAGTGCATTTATTGATCATTTCCTTTTTTTTTTCACTCCACCCTCTCTCTCTCTGTCTCTCCCATCTTTCCACTCCTCTTCCCTTTCCCCCGGCGTAGGGTAGCCATTCGGACTGCTGTCTGGTTAACATCCCTGCCTTCTCCCTTTCGTGTTCGTTCCTTCCATCTCATTATCGACAAAGTGCCCCGCAGCAATGAATGATTGTCAAATACTGAGGCCGAGTAAAGCTGGGACTCTACCACGTCTGAGACGATCCAAACGCGCTTGCTCGTATACCCCAATATTTATACACATACTTATATATATGTTTGTGTATGCTGCTTCCACCATATCATGGTTCGCAAAAGCACTAGCACTCGTTCTCTGTGACAAAGGAACGAAGAAGTTATGTCGACTCCGGATGATATTTTACCTATTTGATTCCTGTCCTGCCTGGAATTACTAAATGCGAGCAATAATGTCGGTGCGTACGGCCGTCTTCGTTCGTGGGTGTGACTGTCGACTACGTCCGTGTAACGAGAGATTTCCGTTTCGTAAATCAACTGTCTATGCTTCCGGGAGCCAGCAGAGTATGGATTGTCGCCGGCACTTCGGCCCTATTGGCTGGGTGCAGTCACGTGAACAAATTGCTGGCATTTTTGCATCAGTGGTATTGTGCCAGCAGCCGGCACTGTTGCTGTTGAGCGTGGCATTGCAGTAGTGTTGCTGACAAAATAGCACAAAGAGCGAAGCGGCACGACGCAGGTTACTTTGGAGCCTCCTCTGCTGGCACCACAGACAGTACCTTTCGGTAAAAGCTAGGCAACACGCCTTTGATGGCGGGCAAATCGAACATATTTTACTGCTGTTTCGCGGAATGGGAGCACGTGTTATGAATGTGAACGGTTTCGTATAACACAAGCTTAATTAGTGCAACTATGTTCTCTGGTTTTGCGCACGTGCCTCGCGCCGAGAGTTGCAAGATGCCGCTTCTATTCATCGTGTTTCCGAGTGGCGGATTAGTGACAGCGTACAAAGAAGCCCTTTGTTCGAAACAACAGACTCTAACAGGCTCCTCCGCTATGCTCGCATTAGTTGTTTCTAAATGGGAGGCGTTAGGTACTACACAGTCCCACCTTGGCGCGCCTATACACTATTAGTGAGTTACGGTTCAGGGCCGGTATTCGTAAAAAGTTATTACGCTTGGATTGTTCGTAAAAAAAAATCTGCCAGTAATGACGCTGGGCGTATATCGTTAGGGAAGGCTACCAAGAAGCAAGAAAATTCACTTGCAAAAGAACCGTTTTGTGAATTCGGCCCCAGTTTTCTTAGACCACAGAGCTTGTTCTTCGAGACAGAGAATCGTCTGGTGGTCCCTTTTTTACTTTGTTGCTATGTTCAAGCACCCTGTCATTTATGCACTTGCCCGTCTGCCCTACGTAGCTCCCCAGCTCTAGTAACTGCCCTATGTAACTCCACAACTCAGTTACGTAGGGCAGACAGGCAGATGTATAAACTACGGGTCACGTGAACACAGCAACAAAATGAAGAAGACACCACCAGACGGTTCTTTGTGATGTAAAACCCCCAAAATTATATTAGACGTTTCTTTGTCTCTGCATTGCAAACAATGCAAATGCAGCCCACGCTTTGACGATACCATTATCTTAAGTAGACATGAGTGCGAGATAACACGTCTGGTTTTAAAAGCTGAATGGATAGATAGAGCTGGTAATGCGTGCGTCAGTAATCCGTCTATTGCACTGTCAAGAAAAGAGCTCCAATATACCTGGGCAAGTGTGAAACTGGTGAATTTGCTTGGTTGTTTTTTTTCTCTCTGATATTGTTTACAATGCATGATTAGCGGTTCTAATTTGCTTATGTACTGCTGATTATGCTGTTTCACGCGTAAGTTGCAGAGCGGGGCGAAAGTATACTAGTACGGCGCGGTACCCGATATAATAAAACATCCGTTGGAAGTGTAGCGCCGTGTGTGTGTCTTCGTGTGGCTTTCTTGTTTCCTGTTTCTTTGCGCTACCATATAGTAATCAAAGAAAAGGCTGGACTGTCACTCAGCTTCAGAAATTGCAAATGATAATTTTTCATCGACCGGTTGTCGGCCGGAAGCGCTTGACGCTTCCAGCTGCGGTACGCAACCAACATGACCGGACGTGTAAAGTGACTTTTCCGGGACCGTGTGCGGAGTGCGTCCGAGTTTTTTCCTCTCATCTACCGGCCGGCTCCCTTCTTTAAGCATCACTCAGACGACGATCTCGGTACGGTTCCTCGCACCTACGTATACTTGTGTTGCTCCCATTCCGAATGCCCATTCGAAGAGCTGTGGCTCGAGCGTGGTCGGATACCATACTGAGCCTCGCTCATAAGTGCCTCATAGTAACGGAGACTACACTACACTCTCGCGAGAGCGCGCAGCATAGCTGCGGGGACACTTTTCCTCTGTTGATGCGTAGCTTCGAGCCATCCTTACTCGTCGATGTGATAGCGACGAGCTACAGAGCACATAAAACTCCGAAGATTCTGTGCGGAGCACAGCACGTTCATATGCAGCGCACATTTTATGCTAACAAAGTGCCATCATCATATGAGAGATATATTTTAATTACGCACTGAAGTATACAGTGCGTACAAAGACAAAGCGACGTTAGCGAAAGTTTTGTATTTTTCCGCAAGGTGCGCAGGTATCTCAGAAATTCAACAATTTTTATGTACACCTTTCACATGGCGCATCATTTAATTTTTATATAGCTCCTTAATGAGTTTTCGATAACATTTTGGAGTGCATATTCTCTACAGCGCATGTAAAAAGCCGCAACAGACTTCGCTTCAGAATAAGTGAATAACGTCTTAGAACGAATTTAGATGCGACGTTTCAGAGCAGTCTCTCTGCACAAGTAATGGTTGCGCCAACGTGGAGGAATGACGCATTTCTTTGAGCGGCAGCAGGCGAGTGGCACTCGAAGGCGGAAGAGTAAACGGGCGCCAGCTCTTTCCGGTTCGTGCCTAAGCGGTCTGAAAACAAGATCACGAGAAACTGAACTACAAAAAAGCAAACAGAGTACTCGTCCAGGCCGTATGCTGGCTGATGCAAACGCCGCTCTGACCAATGTATGCGAGCGTGCGCGCGCAGTGTGAACTGGGCCGTGCGGGCGAAACGATCAGGGCGCAGCAAGCGAGACTGCCAAGGCAAAGGCGGCGCCCGCGGCTCATCAGGCGCGACTCTCGCACCCCCCCCCCCCCTTTTTTTGCCTTTCTGGCGGAGCCGTGAAGTTCTGAAACATGTGCGACTGAATCACATCGCTGAAAGCAACGGCACGAGATGAAACGGTATAACGCGACTGTGCATATGCCAGCCCCGTTTAAATCATTCTCGAGCACTTCTGGGGCCGAAGTCACAAAACTAGGGATGGGCGAATATTCGGACGTTTCGAATATTCGAACTAATATGAAAGTATTCGAATTCGATTCGATACGAATTTTGTATTATTCGAAATTTCGAAGTATTCGAAATGAACGAATATATACGTAATTGACCGCACATTAGTCCCTGTAAAGATGGTTTCACTGCAGAATTAGGTTGCTGTACCGTGAAACCACCCTGCCAGGAGAAATCTGCACTGCCGCGAAGCCACACTTCAAGGTTAAGTATACATATTTTTTTTAATTTAACAGCGTGTTATATGGGCTTATATGCGCTAAGTATAGTAATTTTTAACTTGTAACGTATTGTACCACTTATAACTCGCACCCTACTGCTATTCAAATTTTGATACCCCCCCATTCAAGGTTTCTTCCACTTCATTTCAAACCAAAAAAGTAACATTCACTTATACCTAGTTCCAATTCTTAAAAATATTGTGCAAGGGTCATGAAGAAAACGCTAAATTTTTCTTAATAATATGTAGTGAGTACTATTCGAACTATTCTATTCGAAATTATTCGTCCATATCACTATTCGCTTCGGATTCGCTTCGAACCTCAAATTTACTATGTGCCCATCCCTACACAAAACTTCTCTTTCGTAAGTGCGTTTTCCCCTTAGTCAGCCGGCGTCACTAATGATATGCCCCGCATCGAGATTGGCTAAAATATTATCTTACGAAAATTTGTAGCGTAAGACGTATTTGTGAATGTGGGCCCTGTTCTGTATATGTTTATGTATTTCTGCATATTAGTAACAAACCGTAATAACTCTAGCACTGAGTGAAACAGCGCTCTTGCGGGACCCAGGGGCACAGTGTGATGACGTCGAACACACATGTACATCGATCGTATGACTTGTAATAATAATAATTGCTGAGGCTTTACGAACCACAACTATGCGCTTAATATTGTCCCTGGCTTCTTGTGTCCCTGTGTATTGTTTCGCTCTCGCAATTCGAGTAACAAAGCCACGATATGACTATGAGTCACACCGTAGTTGGGGGACTCCGTCTTAATTTCGACTACCTGGGGTTCTCTTACAAGCACCTAAATAAAAGTGCACGGGTGTTCTTGCATTTCGCTCCCATAAAGAAACGCGGCCGCCGAGGCAGGGAATGCAACCCGCGCCCGCGAGCTTACAGAGTAACACCTTAGCCGCTAAGCCACCACTGCAGCTATTCGGCAGTGGCGAATAGGAATAACGGGTACACAGGTAATGTAAGAGGCACTTTAATCCGATACAATTTAAGAAGTCCGGAGAACCCCCGCCCAGACGACCGAAGCGCGACAGCTGATCGCCTCCGCGAATAAAGAAATGGTCCCGCTCATGCACTCGCCAATGTTCTCCGAAGACGGAGCCACCGGTCGTCCGGCTCATGACGTCAGTCCAGAGTGCACGTCCATTGGTACAGGATTGTGTGCATCCACCTTTGAGGAGGAAACGCCGCGGACTTCTAAAGTTGCAACCGACTATAGTTATAGACTAGACGAAGTAAATGCTCCCGTTTTTAATAAGTAACAAATAATTAGCCATAAGTTCTCGAACGGAATCCCATGTAAGACAGGTTCTGCTGGCAGGAAGTTGATAATTTGCCTTGCGCATTCAAGCGGGTATTTTCGTCGCAGTGAACAAACCAGCAAAGTTCAAAGAAAATACAGACGCGCTTGTAACAAAAAAACAGAAAAAGAGGGGGGGGGGGGTAGAAAGGTTGTGCGACGATATGGGAAAGAAGCGAATACCGATCTAAGAGGTAAACAATGTTTTCGGCGTTGCAGGCATCGCACCAGTTTCTACCTCCTTTTCTTTGTTCTTTCTTCTTGTGTAGTTACGGGCTTGTTTTCTAACGTACGTGTTCCGCTTTTCTGGCGTGACCTTGGAACGTTACACTGGGACGACCTTAGCAACGTGTACGAGGGCCGTCGGCGGCCCACGAAGCACTTTGCCACTAAAAACATATCGGATAGCATCCGGGACAGCAAGAACAAACAGCAACAACGAATAGAATGACAAGTGGAGGACGGGGGGTGCTTCGCCGGTGTGGGGGAATAAAATGAAAAGGAAACGACACGCATGGGGGTGCCGCAGTGTGCCTGATTTCACTGTACGCCATGGGAGTGCAGTACAATTGCCAGTGCAGCCCTATTTTCCTCGCATCGGATGGCGTGGTGCCTCCACTGCCATTTTTGTCTTTCCTGCTGCCTCCCAAATTTTTTCCATTTTTTTTTTATTCGAAGTTCCCCGCTTTTAAGACTTCCGCATGGCCACGGGACTCTTCGCTTTGCTGTAACAGCTTTGTTTACAAGGTTCGCTCACTTGCCGCGCTTGTTCGCTCCCCTTACTGCAGCGGAACTATACCATAGCGTTCTCTCCCATATAAGCTTGGGTCTGCTGAATGAGGTCGAGTAACGCGATTGCTTCCGAGTACGCGGGTATAAGAAAATTGCGAAGCGCCGTCGAAGGAGAAAATGAAGAACGTGAGCAACAGCACGCAATCTCGCCCTGCGAGATGTGATTCTTTATTATTCTTGGTATAGGTAGAGAGGAAAAGGAGGGAAAATGGGAGAAGAGTGAAACGAGAATAGAAAGCGGGAGAGCGAGAAAGAGAGAAGGCGCGCTCGAAGGCGACTGAAACGCTTTGCCGCGGGAGGCGGCGGAAACGCGAAAATTGCTCCTCCTTCGGCCACCAAGGTGCTATCGTGCTTGAACAGTAGGGAACGCGACGCAGGATGGGGAAGGGCGCCGGAAGCGAGTCCATTATAGGAACCGAGAGGAAAGAAAAACGCGAGCAAACAAAGGAAATATCGCCGGTTCACGAGCTAGCAAGAAAAGCGAAAGGCGAAAAGCCCATGGGGCTCATTGCGGTTTGTTCCCGGCGTATCCAATATGTCGAAAATAATTCAAAAGCGAAGCTGTGATTCGATCAATAAAGAAAAAAAAAGGGGAGAGGGGAAAAAGCGAAAGGTGAACCTGAACCGCTGACAGCTGTGGAAGCTCGGTCATTAACGGCGTGAGTGATGGACTCCTATATCGGACGATGTTATTGTTTAACTGTGCAAACTTGGGGTTTCAGAAAAGAGAGAAGCCGCCAGAGGAGAGACACGCAATCACGTAACCTTGCATCATCTTACCTTCAGCGGAAGGGGTGCCTGCAGCAGCCAATGCGTGTCGGTATCGAAGAGCAGTATATATATATATATATATATATATATATATATATATATATATATATATATATATATATATATATATATATATATACTGCTTGTTGACCTTGCTGTGCGCGTGCACTAGAATAAATGCATGGCGCATCTGAACCACGACGCGTCACTGTTTTGTAACGTCGCACAAGCCGACAGGATCGACCTCATCAACCTGCCATGGCTAAGCCGAAGCCTCCGCTCACCATGCCGAAGTACAAGGGAACACCAGAAGACATCCCCATCGACAACTGGCTTCTTCTTTTCGACACGAAGGCGGTCGAGGCATCGTGGACACGCCGTGATCGGGTCGGTCACTTCAGCGAATACATCGAAGGGGAAGCGTTCAAGTGGTACCTGACAGAGATTTTAGGCAACGGCGAGACAGGCGACGATATAAAGCGCGACATCTATATATATATATATATATATATATATATATATATATATATATATATATATATATATATATATATATATATATATATATATATATATATATATATATATAACGTTACCGGAGTAATTTTTTAACAGTCTAGAGGATACCGGGTCTGGTGCTCTCTCACACGCGGGACACGCTGCTCGTCTTAATAGGGCATTAGCATAATCTCGGAGTGAATTTTCCGTCCACGACACTGACTTTACCACCCACGACTGCCAAACGCGCTCGTGCATCATTCGTGCATATACATGCATCGATTTAATCGTCGGGAAGTTTGTCAAACCTAGCGTCAATTTGTTGACCATATCTATGGAAGGTGTGTTCGTTTTCCCGATATTTGTCCGTACAGGCAGAAAGGTTTCATAGACTGCCAATACCAAGCACATTCTTGCCCTGATGATAACACCGCGAATGTATGGTGTCTAACAAGCTTTTTAAGTTGGTCCGTGAACGAGATTGCCAAATTTAAAGTTACCGGAGAGATGTATGACAGGAACAACGCTTTTGAAGCAGTGTTACAATATCATGTTTTTCCGTGGCCTACTATATTCTATTTAACAGCTTACTTAAACAGCCGATAGTGACATGATCGTTAACCTGGGTTCCAATCCTTCGCCTTCCCGAAGAACACTCGAAGAGGTACTAAAAAAAAACGCGAAGAGTTAAAGGGCAGCTCGAAAATAGTTGTTACAAAAATAAGATATTTTAATGCTCACAAGAAAAAAATAAAAATAAATCTCAGTTCCGCCCGGATGAAGAAGAACTGAGAGCGGTTGCACCCAGACGGTAAGGCTAAACACTGACAGCGATAGCAAGGTATTAAATCACTCGTAAGGCTCGTTATGAGCAGACCAATTTGCAGTAAACAGTTCGGTACTAAACACGCACTTAGTGTCACTCCAGGCAAGTAAAGTCATGAACAATGTTCATTCAATGACCGCCACAGCACTGGCTTGGGCGTCATTCTTGGCGCGTGGGTGGACAGCGCGCATCAAACTATGAGCCTCCTCGGCTCGCCCTGGCGCCTGAAGCAAATCACCTGACCTGAAGAACGTTACGCGTCCGGCACAGGCGTGGCACAGGCTACCGCAAGGGGGCATGCGAATCCGGGATAATCATAATAAGCACGCTGGATAACACAACGGCGGCGGCGGCAGCAGCACGGAAGTGCCTTGCGTGTATGTATACGCTCGATGCTATCGCCAAGAGAGCGCTGCTGATGCTCAACTGAATCTCCAGCCTTCCTTATAGGCTCGCTCGCATTAACGTTGATGCGAAGATCATTCTGAATGCGAGACGTCTCGAATTCACGATGACGTCTTGCTGTCCGTTTTGATGGCTTCACGCAAACAACCGTGTTAATTGGCCATGCGACACATGGACATCTCGCTCTTTCTAGGAGACGGGTGTTTTTTGTTTCTGCTCGTGTGTGCGAAACATGACCACTCTTTGCAAACAGACGCCGCTCAAAGGCTCCTGCCTACACTGTGACGACCGACGCAGCCGTTGTTTAGTGGGATGGATGGATGGATTTTTTTTTCTGTTAGAAAAGGAAACAATGTCCGCGTAACGGGTGTCCTTATAGTATAACACATTGGGTGGTCGCGCGACTATACCCTCCCCGCCGATATCTCGCGAACCATTATGACGATGACGGTGTGGTTGCCTATGGCTTAGTCCAGCATCTATTGTTCGCTACTGCCGACGTTCGCAGACGCATCGCGTCCGTGACGTCGAAAACAGTGGGAGAAAACAATAAAAGAACAAACAAAACAGAACAGAAAGCATGAGTAGGGTGTTCCTTTGTCGATGCGAGCCCTGATCCATGTCCATACCCTTTCGGCGCTGTTTTGGGAATCCATTGTACCCGCCCATCGTATTTTCTATAGTGCACGCACTCTGGCAAAAGAGGCGACGGCAACGTGATGCGCTGCAGGCGCCCGCGCAATTCGAGAAGAGCCACACAGAGCAACAGAACCACGTCCGCGGCTCTGTTGACACTCAGCGGTCGGACGAAAGGCGCTTAGAAACGGAACGAGGGGTGACGTGTCACGTCCGAACTCGAGAGCAGAGCCATTCGATACCTGACCTACACCGGCACCGACGAACGTTATGTATACTTGTGTTTATGGCCATTTTCGATTGGGCAACGAAACGCTGGGGCATGAGTACGGCATGTTGTAGATGACGCGCCTCAAATTAGACGCAGATGGGAAACTTCATCCTTCCAATGCACTGGTGTCGAGTCCACGCGTAGCTTATTAAACGCAAAGCATTTCTTAGCAAACGAAATGCTCTTTGAGCGTATCTATCTATCTATCTATCTATCTATCTATCTATCTATCTATCTATCTATCTATCTATCTATCTATCTATCTATCTATCTATCTATCTATCTATCTATCTATCTATCTATCTATCTATCTATCTATCTATCTATCTATCTATCTATCTATCTATCTATCTATCTATCCGCCTACGTCTGGACGTTATCATGGTCATCGCTTTAACTCGTTATATACCAAAACTGGGATAAGCTGACACAAATGTATTGCGGACAAAATTAACAGGTGGCACCATGAATAACGTGACATGTCTGTCGCGTACATCATAAAACCCTTTCTCTCAGTCACGTGTGGCACATACTCGCACACCATCGCCCGTGGAATGCGGGGGTATGCGCTACACGTTCTTAATGTGTATGAACCCAGGAACAGCGAGAATAGACAATGGAAATCTTAAAGCGATTGAAAATCTTATGGTGAACTTTATGGCGGATTTGGAGTGGCCGACGAACTCTACGCCGGAGCACTCCACTCCGTGGACAGCATCCCAAGGAAATCTGCCAATAGAACGCAAGCGCCCTCGCCAGAGCAAACGGTAGGGGGCGCTAGCGCACATCTGCTTAGCAAGCGCCCACATTCCTCGCAGTTCGCGCAGTTTTCGCCTTCACGGGCGCGAGCGGAGAGAACGGGTACACACTGTAGAACGGGCGCGGTCGGCCAGCGCTTTCATCGCACACGCGGTACACCACGCTCTGCGCACGCGCACGGGGAGGTTGCGACTTCCGATCGAATCCGCCGCTTTTCGCGTAGTAGAGACAGCTGCTCCGTGGAGTGGATCTGGCGGCGAAGGTGCTCCAGATCTGCCAATGAAACGAACAGGGAGCACTCTCAATCCGCCAATGGAACAGAGTTGCTCCGAATGGAGCAGAAAAACTGCTACCGGAAGTTCTCCAAATCTGCCAATGGAATTCACCATTAAGCGTTAAGGAGCCCTTGTCGCAGAAAATCCGGTACCGGCTTCGGCGGCACCGGATTTACGTACAAGTTAGGAAATTAAATCTTGCACCGTGTTTTATCATGTTCAAAGAGAGAGGGAGAGGTGAATGCTATGCAGAAGGCAGGGAGGCTAACCGGAAGATAGAGATATGGTTTGCTACCCTACACTGAGAAAGGAGTAAGGGATGACAGGAAAGTAAGAAATAAAAGAGACAGAGAAAGGCAGTGTGGGAGCTAAGTAGATACACACACACACACACACACACACACACACACACACACACACACACACACACACACACACACACGGGAGTGTCATAATAGTTCAACAAGGCGGGTTGCTCGCAGAAGCTTCAGCAGCGCCTTCGTCGTTTTCACGTTCAAAAAGTTCAAAGTCAGACGGCACATAGAAGCACTTTCACAATCTTCTTCGACCCTAATGATTTCGGATAAAGGAGACCAAATGCGCTCGCCATCGCAGGCCGGACTTACTGAATTTTAAGTCGACGTCAGTGCCGCCCACCCAAATCCCTACTGTACACAATTAGGAGGTACCAAGACAGCCGTCATTGTCCGGCCAGTCAGTGGACAATTACGGGCGCATAGAAACTAACAAGACGCAACGCACTCGCGAGGCGTTATAAATGCGGAGCACTTTAGGTGCCCGGGCTGTCGTATACTGTCGTATGGTGTCATTGCTTGGCGTAACGCAGGCAAAGAGACGTAGAGCATAGCGTTTGTTTGTTTTTTGTTCTTTTACAAAACGGACTGGTGAGGCGCGCTGACAAAGATCGTAATTGATGTGACCTAATGAATGTCTCACGCGTGCTTGCATGATCCGTCATCTATGTATAGTTTAACGAACTATACAGATCAGCCTCTAAACGCACACGCGCACGCAAGCTAGATACATTGAAATCGTCTAATTATGGCTCCTCAAGTCGCAGGAGAATAATACACGCATCAGAATGCACTAGAGTCGTTAATTTCCCATTTGCGGAACAGCGCGAACTTCGATGGGCTTACTTCGTTGCTGACTACACTTGACCTGACGTTGACACCAGCTGCACAGTTGCCTTAGTTTCGTAGTCTCACGTTATTACGGGTGTTTACCGGCAGGAATACTCCGGCTGCGTTATCGCATATACACCTGCCTATCTCCGAGACCAGTGGTTCTCAAATGGCGTTCCGCGACGCCATCGTCCGCGAAAAAAAAAAAACTTTTTGGGGGCGAGTTCTGACCTATTCCCAGTTCCAGGTCCTCCTCCAGGAACTCCAGCAGCATTCTGAACAAGATCGCCTCGGTTGCCCCAACGCCTCAATTAAAAACTGAGCCTGCTACAGCACCCCCCCTCCTCTCGTCCAGTCATCAAGGGTTCCCCGACACATCGACGGCTGAGAAGCAGTGTCCTAGACAAATTGTAGTCTTAGAGGGAATATCGACTTAAGCCTGGAGGCGTTTATCATAAAAAGGCGAAAGTGGTGCTGTACCGTTTCTGGGCGTATGCAGGCAGTGAAGTCTAACGTAGAGAGAGAGAGAGAGAGAGAGAGAGAGAGATAAGGGTTAAGCGAAAGGCAGGGAGGTTAACCACAAGAAAGTTTTTCGGGTTTGCTATGCCCTGCCCAAGGGAAGGCGTAAGGGGAGATAGAAAGCGACGAAGGCGCAGCTGAAGTTTCTGCGCTCAACCGACCTTGCTAAACGGCTATGAAGTCTAACGTAAGTTCTGCAGGCGCACAAGGCAACTTTCGCTTCACTGAAAGAAATCCGCTCGTTTAAAGAGCTTTGGCTTTGTGTATGTGCACGACGGCCGAAAGCCATAGACGACCTACCATTTCGACTACAGTGAAACCTCGGTGATACGAATCTCGCGGGACCACCAAAAATATTCGTACCATCCGAAATTCGTATCACCAGAAAGCATGGGAAATTAGCATGCTACAAAATAAAGCCGGGGTACATTTTCAGTTATTGTTTTTCAGAGCCGCAGCAACGTCAGGAAGAACCCTGAATGATTGTCAGTTAAGTTTTTAGATGTCGGCAATCATAGCAGCACTTGTAAATATACGGCCCGTACGCGCGTATTTAATTAATGAACCAGGTGCGTTGTGACCCGTGACAGCAGTAGCCCCTTCCAAATTTTAGTATGCTTTTTTGCATGACACCAGAGCACTGCAGCGAAAGTAACAAAAGAAGCGCTTTGACGCGATGGATCAAGGCCAGAAAATTACAGAACCACGGTCCTGTGTTATGATATTGTTATCGCGGAGGTGTTTGGGATGATTTTGGGAGATTTACGGCCGTGCCCGCGCAAGTGCGACCTCAACGGTCGCGCATGTTGACGTTGTGAGGCCTGACTCCTTCGCCAAGACCGTCCTCGCCTTCTTTCGGTCCTCGTCCACCTTTCGTAGGATGTCTGATGCCCGAGGTAGGCACGTGTAAACACAGTACAGCGACAGCAGGCCGCGTCGACGCGTTAGAAAAAAAAAGCATGGCGCTAATGTCCTCTGTAATCTAAACGCGAAGGCACACGTAGGCACATAAGAGTCTCAAAGATTCGCGCACATTATCTCGGAGGCCGTGACGCGTCTCTGAAGGTTTATTCTGACCGTAAGAAAAGTGTTTTTCTTACACCGTGATTCTGACGATTTGGCGGTGCGGCGTGCATGCCCACGCTTGCGTTCCCGCGCTCGCACGTGCTTGGCGCGTCTTCCGCGACAGTGCGGACAGCACCTCTTCGTACCTGGGCGGTAGCGTACGTTCGTATCAAACGTCGCTGAGTGAAAATCGGTTCGCAACAGCCGTGCTCCATTACAATGCAGGCCAATGGGCCTTGGCCGGGACCAACGAAAAATCCGTATCACCCCGAAATTCGTATGAGCTGTGATCGTATCACCGAGGTTTCACTGTAATTCGGATGATTCAGCCGCCTTATTATGAACAAGCATAGAATTAGGGGAATTAGGGCGCCTGAAATTACCAAGTTACTGAGACAGAGAGAGAGGCAAATTTATTTTGACTAGTGACGAAGATGTTTCCCCCTCATTCGTCCGGCATGCAACTCCGGATGACAATGGTGATGCAATAATTTATCCATTCATACATAGTACATGTGCACACGCATACATCATACACAACTAGAAAGGTTATGCTGATATTCTATAATGTCCAAGTCGATGAGACCATCGTGCCCAATAGCACGTAACTAAACTTTCCGGTTCAGGCCCATGTACCGGAGTACTACTTGCCCTAATAATTCTCCCTTTAAAGTGCTTGCAGCGCTGATTTATGAGGCAAGAATGTGGGGCAGCTCGAAGGATCTGTCGCGTAAATTTTAAGCGGATTGGAGGACAACACTTAAGGGTAGTAAAGCACGTGCACACTTACAAAACATGATACATGAAGTCGTCGCTCACATCACATGAACCACAGTGAAAAGTAAGACTTGTTGCTGGGCGAGTTGGCTGACATTGAAGGGGTACATATTAGCGCAAACTAGGAAAGAAAGACACGGGAAACAAGTAGAAGGAAGCAGATAAGTCGGGCGCTGTACCCCTTCAACAGTGCTAGTAGTACTATAATGGAAGTTTAAGCGGAGACGAGGTACTGGAGCTTGTATACTGGAGGTTTAAGCGGATACGCTGTACACATGTATTGACTAGCAATGTCACTGTAGGGTCATGAAAATCGCACTTAGGTTAGGACATGGATTGGGCACAGATTGTAGCTGCGCATATAACACCAACGATTATACGTTGAGAGTCACTCTGACATGAGCTTGAACGAAAAAGGAGCGCCCGTGCTCTCACGTATTCGTTGATTGGTCAACAATGGCACCATCATATGAACTGATCATAAAAGCCAGCCTTTTGGCGGGTCATCACGTTTGCTGTCATGCTCGTAAAATTATCGTGCTGTGTCATATCGCAATTATTGCAAATGGCAGGAAGAAATTGAATGCGCTAGGAGTGGCCTAAAGAATAAGTTTGCACGCACTTCCAGCGGCAACGACTCACAAAAGCAGCGCATCTGAATCGAAATGGACCCATGGTAAACGAGCCGAGCATTGCTTAGATAGCCTCCTGCATTTTCGTCTCTGAGGCCGCTCAGCCTCATGACGAACAATGTGGCTTAGCGCGTGATTGTATAGCTTTCGCGCAGCACGCTCGGGGATTTAGCTCAGCCGTCTCAAATTCCCTATGATTGATGCGCTGTCTTTAGGAGAACGGGATTAAATGACTTCCCATTCCTTGCCCAATGGTAGACCCATTCAGGCGCTGGGTGTATAGCCTTCCTTAGTGCCCGTATAACCAGATATCGACCGGCAGCACTCGGAAGGTGTGCGCGCTAAGCGACAGTGACGACTAAGAGCATGCTGATACGGCACGAAACCTCGGAGGTAAACCGCATGCTCTGTACAAAGCTGTTTACCAAGTACTATGCGGGCAGGAGTGATTTTATATGGCCCCGATTCCGATGTGTGGGAAATAACCGGCGTATGAGATGGGCATTTACAGCGCTTTGCTCTTTCCGCGTGCGGGCCATGGCATCGCTCTGCTGCGACTCGTATACAAATGCGCCACCATCAAGCCTGTAGGAAAGCAAAACGTGGTGTTGGGGACACCAGGGATACATGAGACGGGCGTGCATATTATGCATGAATATGCGTGCATGCATGTGCGCGCTTTGGTGTTTAGGGGGGCTACATGAGAAAGCAAAATCCTGCCGCCTTCGTCCTATATGAGATACGGTCAACGCTTTGTGGCTGCATATCACGTTCTTTAATTTTTCATATTTCACACACAAAATATTGCTCTTGTTTTTGTTGTTGTTGTTGCGTATTCATCCTTTGTTGTGGCTTTTGGATGCCGAGAGCACAGTAACCACGCAGTTACATCCATATACTCTACCCGCGGTAATCTATGTGACCAACCTGTATGTATTGAACTCTGCCTTAAGACTCTGCTCATTCCTTATACGCCGCATATCGTATATGTACATAGGGCTTCTGATTATTTTTCTCTTTCTTGATTCTTTCATTCGTTGTAGTTTTTCTAGCTTTTGTGTGTTTCTTCAATACTATACTATCACGCTAATGTCATAGCTGGCTCTGACGTAGCCTACCTTCCCATGTTTTTTTTTCATATTTAAATAAAAAAGATAAGTATCTTAAGGCAAAAGCATTATATCTCTACTAGTGATGCAGAACTATCGATGGTACTATCGATACTATTGATAGCTGAGTCACTATCGAACTATCGATGGTAAAAAATTTGCAGTGGCTTAGCTCGGCTATGCCAGGATATACGTAGCGTTAGCAAAGGTTCAGCAGATTATTCTTAGCTTTCCAGATTGTCTAGGATTATTAGCCTTCTTCTGTCCATTCTTCGTACGCTGAACCGCTAATTGCCAGGCAACTACTTCGGGATCCGATGAGATAAGCTTCTCGGCTCTTATGCGCCATTGAGCAGCATTTGCGCTCTCCTTCTCCATGGCGTTACCCACCTGCAAACGCCAGTCAGAGGCGCTATCAAGCGGCTCCAGCACAGTGCCAGACGGCGACTATACAGCGAAGGCGAATAGCTGCGCGCGCACTCTGACGCCAATACGTCTCCCAAGGCTACGACGTCGCTCTGGAAAGCGCAGACCGGCGGTGGCGGAGTCTGCACGCGCGCCGGCGCCAGTTTGTCTGCCGCGGCTACGACGCCACTCCTCCTGAACGCGCAGACAAGCAGCGGTGAGCCGCGCGCGGTGGTGTCGGAGAGCGCGTGAGATGCCAGCTCCGGTGACCCAGCTGTGTGACATCACTGATCCTCGCGCATGCGCAGCACGGCTCATGACGCTCCACGCGAAATCGGCTCCGGCTAGGCAAGTGTAGCTAACGCTACAAAAACACTATCGATAGCGCTATCGACAGTAAAAAACTCGATGGTACTATCGATAGCATATAAAATCAACAGCACGAACTCACTGTAGAATAAACTTGGTTCCCCGCGCGGGTGGTACATATATGTAGCCGGAGGAGCAGGCTGATGGGCAAGAAAGTTGACATGCTTCTGTTCTTCACCTGAGTGCTTTGCTGACACATGATCATAAAGTTAAACTGTTCAGCTGTAGCGGAAAGGAAGGCGTTACATGTGGTGGAATTACGCGGCTTCAAATTTATATTGCATTTTATGATTTCAAAATAAAAAAAATTACCATGAACTAGGTTGGTCAATTGTAAGGTGTAGCTGGTTGCTTTTGGATGTGACTTTATTGATCGACATATTCCGCCATTTTCACTGCGCAAATAATTCATTTCTTTCGCCAAAAACTGCTCATAAATTAAGCGAAGCTGATAGTAGGCTATCGCAAATATTTTGGCAATTTGGCCGGCCAGCAACAGCATCATTATTCATACCACTATCGATAGTAGTGTCACGTGGTTGTGACGGTGAAAAATGCTGCAGCAAGACTGGGAAATACGGAGCTCTCTATTTGGGCGAACTTGTGCCCAGAAAATCAAAACTCAATACACAAGCGATACACGCTGCGCACAGATAGCGGCGAGAACAGGCGTCGACCGTCGAGTAATCTGATAATCGGTAGAACGCGTCGTCAGTCATTGAACCTTCCAGCCTTATCGCTCTCGAATAAACTTGACTTTTCGCGTCCGGCGCGTAATCTTCACAGAATGGTCTCAAACAATCGTGAAGCTTCTCCAACATTACGGCGCAGTCTGCGTCAAACATTGCTAAGAGTGTTTGTGGGTGAAACCCGAATACATAAAAAAAGCAATAAACACTCGTGGCAGTAATATCGCTAGTAATATTGACCATAGTACTACCCATTGCACTATCGATAGTCAATTTACCGATAGTTCTGCATGACTAATATATATATATATATATATATATATATATATATATATATATATATATATATATATATATATATATATACTTGTGTGTGTGTGTGTGTGTGTGTGTGTGTGTGTGTGTGTGTGTGTGTGTGTGTGTGTGTGTGTGTGTGTGTGTGTGTGTGTGTGTGTGTGTGTGACGTTACAACACAGAGACGCGTCGTGGTTCAGATGCCATGTATTTATTCTAATGCACGCGCACTTCGTCGACGCCTTCTCCCTACTATCGCCTTGTTCATACGTCACACTCTTCTCCCTCCCCTCGAGAAGGTCTCAGTTCAGAAGGTACAAAAAAACGCCGCAGTTTGCAAACATGAACAATGTCAGAGTTGCTACCTAAAGGCAACACAGAGCGCTGGATCTCATAGTTCACTGGTGAGACCTTCCGTAGATTCTTGTAAGGCCCTTCCAAGACGGAACTCAGTTTGCCGTTGTTGTGATGCCATGGTGTCTCGTAAAGGACAAAGTCATCGACTTGGAACTCAACCGGGAGAAATCAGAAATCTTCTATCGTAGAGGACTTTGTTCTTACTGTGGTAGGCGATAGAATTGTTAACCGCAGCTTTCCGCGCTTCTTCAACAGTTTCTTCTCGTTGTTCCAGAATAGTCGGACACGATGGAATTCCATACATCAGGAATGAAGGTGAGTAGCCGGTAACTTCGTGGGGCGTTCTGTTGTACTCATCTATTACCTCCGAGAGCAATTCAGTCCATCACTTCTGTGGCTCGTCATTGATCTTGCAATTACGTCAGATTACAATGGTCTGGTTTGTCCGCTCGTTCATACCATTGCCCTGCGGACGATGAGATGAAGTGAAGAGTTGATGTATTCGGTTGCATTTCAGGAACTGCTTAAATTTTCCTGCTGTGAATCCTGTTCCACGATCTCACAGAAATTTCCGTGGTTTTCCTGCATCAAAAATGTTTTTAGGCATGAGATCTTGGCGTCACTGTTTTAGCGTGATCAATAACCAAGTGGATAAACCTTTTTGATGAGCCATATCCAGAAAATCCTCCGATGTTGTCCATTGCAAAGAGGTTAAAAGGCTCTTCAGCTGGAGGCAGTGATTAAAGTGTCCCATACTTCTTTCTTTCCGTCTTCTTGCATCTCTGGCATGTATCACAATGCCGAATGTAGGTGGCAACATCGGTTACCATATCCGGCCAATAGTATTGTGGAGACAGGAGTGACGGTGTCTTCTTCACTCCGACATGCCCGACATGTTGATGTGCGTTCTTAAGAATGGTTGGGTGCAGTTCATGGGGCAGATATATCTTCCTTAGTCCTTTTCTTTTGACAGTGACAAGGTTGTTTTCCAATGATTACCTTCCTTTTGGTTGCTCATCGCTGCATCGTTGAAGTTCGTCGTGTGACAGAAGTTGAGCTATGGCTCTGGACAGTGCATCTGCTTCTACGTTGCTTACGCCTTTTTGATGTTTGATGTTGACTTCATACATCGACAGTTTTAAAGACCACCGGAAGAAACGACCTTGAGGATTCTTAACATTCTTCAACCATTGAAGTGCAGAGTGATCCGTTACGACAGTGAATGGCTTTCCGTGAAGGTAGCAATGCCACTTGTCAATGGCATCTATAATGGCAAGGCATTCTCTCTCTGTAATAGCATAATTCACCTCATGCTTAAGTAGTCTTCGGGAATAATAGACAACGGGATGCTTCTTGCCTTTGTCGTCAGGCTGCTTCAGCACTGCACCAATGCCTTCGGCAGACGCGTCATGGTCTCGAAGGGTCGTATATGCTAAGCACCGGTTCTTCAGTCATTCGCTCCTTCAGCTCCCGAAAGGCTTGCTCGCATGCTTTTGTCCACGACCACTTGCTGCCTTTGTGGAGTAGTTCGTGAGGGAAAGAGCGATATCGCTGAAATGAGGGATTTACTGTCTGTAAGTGTTTACAGTGCCCAGGAAACGCTGGAGGTCTTTCTCTCGTTTAGGTGTCGGAAATGTGAGTATTGCAACAACGTTACTTTGCTTAGGTGTCACTATTCCTTCTGAAATTTTGTGGCCCAAATATTCAATGCTGGATCTTGCAAACTGACACTTTTTTCGTTTTAGTTTTACGTTCTCGGCTTTAAGAGCTTTCAACAGTGCCTCGAGGTATCGTATATGATGGTCAAATGTCTCGGAGTATACGACTACATCGTCAAAGTAGTTGTTAACATTAGTCAGCTGATGTTTGGCGATTATTGATTTCATGACTCTTTCAAACGTAGCCGGAACGTTCTATAGCCCGAACGGCGTTACCAACCACTCATAATGACCATTAGCCATGACAAACACAGTTTTCTGAGCGCCATCTGAGTGCATTCGGACATGCCAGTATCCGGACGTTACATGCAACGTAGTAAAAAACTCCGCCGTTCCCAAGTGGTCAAGAATATCATCTATACGTGGAATTGGTTGATGGTCACGTACCGTTACGGCGTTGAACTTGCCGTAGTCATTATACAGACGAGTACGTCCTTCGCCCTTCTTTTCAGCTATAATGACTGGTGCGGCGTAGAGGGACAACGAAGGCCTGACAACACCTTGCTTAATGAGGGCGTCAACTTGTTTGTTAATCTCTGCTTTGTCTGCCTGTCTGTATGGTGCTCGATGAATTGGGACAGCATTGGTAAGTGCGATCCTATGTTGCTCACTAGTAATGTATCCGATTTCTGTTTGGGATTTTGAAAAGATCTCGTCATACTTATTTAAAAGAGAGTCGAGCACTGCAGATTCATGCTCTGATAAGTTTTCCGAAGTCAGGGTTTTCATCAGAGGAGCTTTAATGGTTTGCTTTCTTTTTATTATGATCCGGTAGCTTCAAATTTTCACGTCCTTGTGTCACTGACTTGCTTTCCAAGTTTACAGAAAGATTGAAGTACGAAGCGCTGTCTAGCCAAGAAATAATTGCGTTCTCATGCCTTGCAGAACGTGTACATAAACTTTCTTTGTGACATTCCCAATTTGCAACTGAATGTTTACGCGACCCAGAGTTCGCTTGCTTGAAGTAACATGCTGGACAGTGATGCTGGAGTCTCTCATCAACTGAAGTTTGAGCTGTTTGTACACATCCTCACTGATACAATTCATTTTTGCTGCTGTATCAAAAATTGCAGTTACTGACCTTCCGTTGATGAGAGCTTTGAAGCGTATTAATGAAACTTTGGGTCGCTCTCCTCGTTTCCCGGTCGGATCTCAATAGCGGACACGTTGCCGCGGAGCGGACATTCGTTGTGCAAATGAAATTGTCGTGGGAAGCCAGCAGCTGAGCCATATCTACATTCGTTTTGTGGGGCACGCGGTCGACAAGTCAATGTTGGCTGCTGCGGTTTGCTGAAGAGACGTGAAGCTCCTGATGTAGTATCAGGATTACGATCAAAAGAAACTTCTCTCACCCGTTTTAAGGATGTCTCGACCCGTTGAGCGGCGGCGAGCCACTCTGATGACGAGTTGAAAGATAGTCCGGCGAGCGCAAGTTCCCCATCAGGAGGCACAGAGTGAGTCAGTCCAGAAATGATGCCGCACTCTTTAAAGGAGTACTGACACGATTTTGAGACATCGCAAAAGGGACATTTCTCGTTTCCTTGGTATGCATTATCAACGCTCTCCACACACCGGAGCCGGAGAACACGTATAAAATATTTTAATTTGACTTTGAAGTTTTCGTCGCTGAGCATCTGCAAGACAGCCCCACTGCAATGGACATTATCCCGACGAGTCAACACAGTTCTCCCGAGTTTGCGAGCTCTGCGTCCTGCAAGCAGCCTAAATCGCAGACATCACTGTCAGGGTCACTGGACGACAGTTCACTCATAGTTGTTTATGTGCACCACGAGCAGATGACATATTTGCCGCTAGTACGTCGCGAGTTTCTGTATCCCCATGACCTCACACTGCTATTAAATGTCACTGAGAAGCCGCCCCCTCGATATCGAAACCGAAAGTGTCTTTTTAAGGTAGTGGTAATTAAAGTATATTCGATGCATTCACAGGCACCACAATACTCGTTTTAGGTCTCTCGACACCAGTATTTTTATTTAGAGCAACACACCGAAAATTTTAAAAATTCGTGTGAGTACTCCTTTAAGGTCGGCCAAGGAGCCCAGTCGTATTATCTTGTCGTAGTAGTCCTTGATGGTCTGCCCTCATTTCAGCCGGTAGTGAATAAAAAGACGGAAGGCATCTCCGTCGGTCGTAGCAAAGCGGTCTTGTATGTCGCGCTTTATATCGTCGCCTGTCTCGCCGTTGCCTAAAATCTCTGTCAGGTACCACTTGAACGCTTCCCCTTCGATGTATTCGCTGAAGTGACCGACCCGATCACGGCGTGTCCACGATGCCTCGACCGCCTTCGTGTCGAAAAGAAGAAGCCAGTTGTCGATGGGGACGTCTTCTGGTGTTCCCTTGTACTTCGGCATGGTGAGCGGAGGCTTCGGCTTAGCCATGGCAGGTTGATGAGGTCGATCCTGTGGGCTTGTGCGACGTTACAAAACAGTGACGCGTCGTGGTTCAGATGCGAGATGCATTTATTCTAGTGCATGCGCACAGCAAGCTCAACAAGCATTATATATATATATATATATATATATGTCTATATATATATATATATATATATATATATATATATATATATATATATATATATATATATATATATATATATATATATATATATATATATATATATATATATGAAAGAAAACTAGTCACAGTGAAAAACATAACAACATTTATTCTGAGCTTTCGGCCGGGGACCGGCCTTTATCAAAGAATGCATTGGTACATGGCGTACGGGTTTAAGTACAGATTTTGTCAATACATAGATGTAGACACACCATCGTGATTCGTTGGACTATGACATGGGAGGGGCCAGAACAACAACAACAACAGCAAACAAATCCCAGGGAGAGAGCGACACGCATGCAAGATGACACGCCGTACCAAAAGCCGTACCGAACCCCCTTCTCTAAAAGGCGCATGGATGGGCAAACACTTAACTGCTTTTGACGCGCTTTTTGAAGGTAGCAAGGAAACGCGTGCGGCACGTTTACATCCGGCGTCCGTGAGCGTATTCTCCTTTAGTCCCGTAGTTGATGGGACTCCCCATTTAGCGTGGTAAGTGCGTTCGCATCTTTGTCATTTTCTCCTTTTTTTTCCCCTCCGCCTCTCGTTCCGAACCACACACGTAGGTTCGTTTCGCTGTTTGTTATTTATTTTGTGTATGTTCTGACCCCGCCTATACTCTACTCTTCACAGAGTGCAATGCTGTGCGTGTCATCTTGCATGCGTGTCGCTCTCTCCCTGGGATTTGTTTGCTGTTGTTGTTGTTGTTCTGGCCCCTCCCATGTCATAGTCCAACGAATCACGATGGTGTGTCTACATCTATGTATTGACAAAATCTGTACTTAAACCCGTACGCCATGTACCAATGCATTCTTTGATAAAGGCCGGTCCCCGGCCGAAAGCTCAGAATAAATGTTGTTATGTTTTTCACTGTGACTAGTTTTCTTCATATAATTAAACCAATAGCCAGGAACATTCTTTCGAAACATATATATATATATATATATATATATATATATATATATATATATATATATATATATATATATATATATATGTGTGTGTGTGTGTGTGTGTGTGTGTGTGTGTGTGTGTGTGTGTGTGTGTGTGTGTGTGTGTGTGTGTGTGTGTGTGATATCACGTGACCAGGCCCTTGTCGCGGGTGGGGAAGACCGAGAAAGTACGCCCGGCGGAAGTTGCTATGGAGCAGCTCGAAATGCCGCTCGTCGCAACCGCTTGTCGGGAGGAAGCGACTATGTATACGAAGCTGCGGCAGCGGCCCGACGAAAGCAACATGTGACTAATGCGACGCAGGCGTCCTGGGAATGCAGAACTGGTGGAGTGAGGCCGCTGCCGCAGCAGCACATCAGCAGAATGCCCAATGGAAGGTTCAATGTCAGGTCAACAGAAGGTCCAATTGGCCATCACACCATTAGAAAGTTCCAAGCATCCCCCGTAATTTTCGTTGAGGTACAGTGGCGTGCGCTATAGCAGACCCTCGAGAAGAGAGAAATCGTGACGGTGGAAAAACAAAGACTAACGGGGGCACAAAATAAAGAAAGTAAAGCACGAAGGACGACCGATAAGTACCAACGTAGTTAGCTCTCATCTATTGTTGCTACCGGATCCTAGCGTCTGGCTAACCTCCCTGCCTTCCTGTTCTCTATCTCGGTCTATCGCGTCTCTTCTTTTTCTTTGGTATTTTTTATGAACTACGATTTGTCATTATCTCGAACGAACAAGCCCGAACAGCCACACTTCTGGAAAAGAGACTAAACGCGTTATTTACTGCCGCACAATTTATTTGACGTTGCTGGAGAAGATTTGATTGTTTTTTTTTATCGCCAAGGCCTAATAGCGGTATCAAACAACAGTGCACGGCACGTTATGGTGGGAATTAATTACCTAAACGAGCGGTGGTCTTTCAATGACTTTCTAATGTTCGTTTCCGGCTGATTTCCATCATTTCGTTTGAAAACAGTAGGGCAGACCTCCGCATCATCGTTGAAGTCTGCACGAAAAAAAAAAATGGTTTCCGTCCGTGGCTCTTTTTGACGCGCGTGTTTTCGCGAAGTTTTCATATATGTGCCAGAGCTGAAAGCCGTTTACGTTACTTTCCGCAAAGAACAGTGAATATCCGAGTGAATAATGTCGCAACCACGCAGCTCGCCCTGTTACGCCAATTATTCAGAGAAGCACCGCGTTATTGCTCCAACTACACACTCGCTGGTCTACTTCGTTGTTTCCTTGAGTGGACTAACTACTTTATTAGCGTTACAGTATACGTGGATGATATCGTTTTTATGCTTAAATGGTTAGCGGCCCTTGGTGCACTGTACTGCAACTATACGTCGAACATTGCGAACTGTCCTATATGCGCAACGCCGGAACGTATTGATGATATTGACTGTCAGATTTCTTTGTATCTGTCTAAAATCCGTGCTCTAAAGCGATTCTCCACTACACACTCCTGCTCGACTCGACAATGTGTACGAAAGCGGCGCGCACCTCGACAAGCGTGTTCATAGAGTTCTTGAGAAGAGCAATGAGCACGTTTGCATTAAAACTCTTCTGAATTAAACGCGTCATCTTATTCAGCTGAAGGGCGGCGCTGTGCTCAGCTCGCTCGAGTAATAAACGAGCTTTAAGTCGAGAATCATTTGCTAATACGTAATTTAGCACCTATTGCATATCACTCGTTGCGCGTCAGTGAGTGCGAAAGTCTCAGAACCGCCTAAGGCTGAGATATGTACTCTTCCGCGCGAACCTTAAAACAACGCCAATACTTTCACATAGAACCATCGATGACTCGTCAGTGGTGATATGTGGTGGTCAGTCACTAAGTAGCAAGATTTTATGAAATACCTTTTAAGCATACCATCGAAATTGGGACATTGAAACGAGATCTCTGTACATGTTATGTCAACATCTGAAAAAAAAAATCAGTTTCGCCGCAAGGGCGAAGCGATGAATGCGATAGCAACAAATTGTAATGTTAAACGAAGGAAGGCTAGCAGCTAATTCATTTAAATCCAATCTCGCATAACTGTGCAATTTATGCGTGGCTTTACCTGACTTAACGTCGCAAATGCCAATGCACAGCGGAGCTTAGGGAAAACCTCAGCGATGCAATACAAAGTGATGCAAAGCTAGGCGAACATGGGCATGGTTTAGCATTGAAGGAACCTCATCTCCGTTTGACCACCTGCATGTCTCCAACCTCTCCTCTCTCTACGGACCGGTTCCGTGTGGCCCGCAGAACGTAAACATCGACTGCGCGGCGCGGCTGCGCCGAACTGCTTCGACTGTGGTGCGGTGGAAACTGTCTCCCACCTGCTCTACGACTGCCTTGCTCTTGCTGGTGCAAGAAAACAGCACGCCAACAAGTACAACCGTGTCGGTCTGCCCTTGTACAACACTGCAGGGAATCCTACACCAAACCGGCCTTACTGCCCTTCTCTGCTTCCTTGATGACGCGCGCCTAGTCGAGCGGCTTATCTAAAGCCACTTACCACGGTGACTGAGGCGCTTCTGCTACTGCCTTGTCGCGAGTTTCTAAATCTCTTTTACTATCCTTTTACTATCTCTTTTACTAAACGTCTTTTACTATCTAATCTATTTTACTCTTACTATCCCTTTACGTCCCATTGCCCTGTGAGTGTTTAGGTTCAGGTGTTCTCAGTGGAGAGACCGCTATCGGGCACTCCGAACCCGATTTCCTTACCTTTCCTTCAATAAGGTAGATAGGTGGGCGAGTTCGAATCGATACACACTTGAAAAAACCAGCGCGCTGACGACACAGGACAGGCGCTGTCTAACAACTGTTATTAAAAAGGGGTGAGCATACGAAAAAACCAACACCGTGCGTGCGCAAGATTCTGTCACGTGGAAAAAATTGCTAAGCATGCGTACCTCGCCATCTACCAAACAAACGGAAGGCTCAGAGGTACGATCATCCCGCATCATTTTCCTCCCTCATCCACTTGACTCGCTCATCCACTCGCCTCTGCTGTACTATGCTATACTCTCCCTCCTCCTCACCCTCGATCCCTTTCCTTTTCCATCCCTTGCTCTACTATACCATGCGTGGCTATGCTATGTATGACATAGTGCGTGTTTCTATGTTCTTACGTGTTCTCTTCCTCGCGCAATTTAATATAGTCTGCTGAATCTATGAACCAACTAGAACAACATGCCATACTTCCTGCGCTTCGTGCGTGTGCATACTTCTATGTTCTTACGTGTTCTCTTCATTGTGCAGTTTAAACTTGTATGCTGGACAATACTTCGCCCGTTTGAGCTCGGCTTTAACAGCTCCGCTGCAAAGCGCTGGTGCAAGAGAATACGGCCACTCCAGTGAGAGGAACGGCGGCGGCGACGGTAAAAAGCCGTCGAGAGTGTCCATATAGTTGCTATCGCAATAAAAATAAACGTGATTATCTACGGAACTATAGTACGAAAGAGTACTACCTCCAAAGCGCACGAAGCCTTATATAGCTATACAGGTGGCTGTAACACGCGTTGCTGGTTACGTACTCGAGCGGCGGGCAAATAGCGCGCATACGGCTCTGTCAACATCTCAAGGCTCGCTCATGGTAAATAGTTATCGAGGATGTGGAGCGAGGTTGGTGTGCTGTGCAAGGTCCCTGTTACTCAAGATACGTACGGGGTGTGTAATCTTAGTGCATGACCTCCAGCAGAAAGGACGTGCGCCGTGCTTTTCGTGTCCCGCTTGGGAACCATTCGTTCACTTGGTCCTAGCAGGGCAAACTTTTAACCATAGTGTTTAAAGGTACGCATTTTCTTGGTGTGCATTTTACTGTGAATACGGCCATTCGTTTGTGCACTATGCTGCTGAACAAATCCAAGGAACTTGACCACTTTCGAGCTGCCTTGAATTTTACTATTTCTGAAAGATTTTGCTTCATATCGAAGCGACGCTCAATAAAAAAATGTACTTTATTTGTTTTTATTTTACGGGACTCGAACGTCGGGCCGAATTCATCAACCTTCGTGGTCGTGAATGTTTTCTGTTCGTTTGACCATGGCTGCTTTCGCTAATAATATGTCTACAACCTTGCTTGGCTGGCAGCTATAGCTCTTCTGGCCAACAAACTTTGCGTAAACATTTTCGTTGTGAATATGGCCATTGGTTTGTGCAGTGCTCATATTGCTTGTGATGTGTCTCCGTGTGTATTTTCATTATTTTTTTTATTGGACAGCAATTGTATGGACTCTCTCTGCGGGTTTTTGCCGTCGTCGTCGCCGTCATGCTCCGTATAAAGTCCAAATCGATAACGTCGCCCCGCGCATCGTATGTTCTACGCGCTAGTAAAAGCGCGCGAGCACTGGGGACGACTCCGTCGCACGAAGGGCGCATGCGATAACATTGCCCCGCGTGCGAGGCCTGACCTCGATGGCTCGTAAAACAGAGAGGAAACGCCCCGCCCGTCTTTCGTGGGGTAAAGGAGCGTGAAGGGGCGCCGCTGGGGAGGGTGGGGGGCTGCGTCGCTTGAGCAGCTGCAAATTTTGATCATAAGGGCTCCGGCGCGCGCGCTGTCTCGATAGACATCACTAGACAGCTCGTATACGCGGTGTGCTTTCAGTGCTTACTCTGTGTTCAAACGACAGACAGCACGAAAACCGCTTCGCTCCCTGGAGCGGCCGCATTCGCTTTAACCAGCGTTTTGTAGAGTTACGCGAGATCGAATCCAAAAGAGTTAGATACTAGTCTTACTTCGTATAGCATTCCAATTCGTTGCTATCGCATTCCTTGTTTCACCCTTGCGGCGAAACTGCGATTTTTTTAAAGCCGAGAGCCTTAAAGGGACACAAAAGGCAAATAACAATTTATGTCAGAGTGAAAGCTCAATGTATGACAACGTCTAAAACGGCAATATTATCAACAGCAGTGCCCTACTTACCGAGAAATCAAGCTAAATGTATCACATGATGAGCGCCACGAGCGGGACATTTTGGAAATGATCACGATGACGAGTGCGACTACGATTAATCACTCGTAATCAAACTAGCTGCAATAAACAAGAACCTTCCGTGCATCAAGAGACGTAATAAAATGCTGCTTGTTCGTTTCTGTTTGATTCATGGAAAAAAGAACCTCTTTGGCGTTGCCATGGGGAACGGCGCGCGTGGTTCAAAGCCGGCCGGGTTCCGTTTTCGCCAAACTGCGCTTCGCCCGGCGCCCTGCTTCGCTCATGCGCTCGCATCTCAGTGGTAGTTTCGGTATCGCGTATTGCCGCGTGTGTTTTGCACGCTCGTGAAAGTCTCTCTGACAGAAAGTTCGACAAAATTCCGCATGCATGTGATGTTGCCGGATGCCCGAATGGTGCACGCCGCCAGTGCGCGCCGCCGCACAGTAAAGGCGGGCAACGTTGGACACGACAACAGTGACGTGGGAAAGATCGCTTTCAGGCAGGTGATTTGAAGTGCGCTAACGTGATGCGGACCACTAAAACGTGATTTTATTTCAAAATAAGCACTTTCTTGGCACAAAAGTAGCACTACGAGGTTTCTGGACCGCTATTTGAACAATCAACATCGAATCAATGTTTGCCTTTAGTGTCCCTTTAAGTATTTCGTTGCGCGGCCCCTTCAGCGAAACGCGGCAGGTAAATTAACTGGTGCAAAAACCCACACATAGGTCACTAATGACGTTATGCCGTGACGCCATCACGTGACTGGACTTCTATTTTACTTCACCTTCTATATTTTTCTTTCCTTTTTCTCCTTTCCAAACTCGTTGCCGTAGGGTTCCTTCGGTGCCCTTGCTATCGTGTCTAGGATGTGTTTATATGGTGGCTCGATTAAAAAACGGGGAAAAAGCAGAAATCAAGTTTTACAAGGCAAATAGAGAGTTCAGGTGGTGGCAATTGAAAAAGCGCGTGTCCAGAAAGAACGCCGTTCAACGCATAATATGAAACGGTCAGGGCCATAGCGCCGCATCCCTGTCGCATAATGGAAACGGAGGAGCCTAAGGTGAGTCGCTAAGTGTTAAAAGAGTTTCAGTCGAATAACAAAGCATGATTAATTCACCCTTTTAAGACTGCGTCACGTGCATACTATAGCCCACGTAAACTGATTGAACAATCCCGACGCCGCAAAGAGCATCAATTTAGGTCGTTCATATGGGGCGTAGCTTCATCAAAAAAAAAAAATTAGCAAAAAAAAATACGGGCTAGTTCAACACGAGAACTGAGGTGCTATAGTGAAGCGGTCTGCTGTTTTCGTTTCGATTTTCTTTTATGTGCTACAATCGTTTTTTTTTTCTTTTTCTGGAATACAAACAAGTCCCAAAATGCACCCTACTTAACTTCTTGACAGCTTTACCTGCCCCAAGCAGAACCAGAACGCCTTCTTCTTCGGAAATCTTTATTTCCTTGCTAAAGCAAGGACCACGGTTTCTCGTTGGGAAGCACAAACAAGAAGCGCACGTTAAAAACCGTCTTCTACGGCCTAATGCGCCGCAAGTGCCGAAAGGGAATGAGACGAGCTATAGACGAAGAAGACAAAAAAATATATCATGCCAGGCGCTCTTTCGCGCTCATAGCTCACACCGCCAACGTAATTTCCTGCCTTCGAATTAGGGTCAAAGCTCCGCGGCCAGCTACGGTCACGACCGCCTGGTCAAAGCCTACAGAGCGGACGCGCTTGAAGCGAAACGTCGAAAAAGCTTTCGCCTCCGCGTCCGTGCGCTGTCATGTTGGCAGACAGCGCGTGATGAGAAAAGGGGCGATCCCCGTGATAGCTGCAAGAGCGCGTCGAGCGGTGCGCCAGATTGGGGTGACAAGGAAGAGGCGGCGCGCTCTTTACCAATCAACCCCCACCAACAGCCTATAGATATATACTTGCCCCTTTTGCGTTCTACCTTCTGACAGATTCGCCGCACTTTGCTTCCCCCCTGTATACGTTATTTGATCACAGCCAATCGACCGTCTGCGAGAAAATACGCGCGACGTGGGCAGCTAAGATGAACAGCGGGGTCTTGTTAGACCTCGTCTACGCGTTCAACAAATTAGCCTCCCGTCAGAAGTATACCCAACGATGCCGTGAGAGAGAGAGAAATGTTTTAATGGAAAGCCGGAGATGTTTACCTGGCTATTCGCCTGACATGCTACTCCATGTTCTGGGTGATGATTATGATATATGCCCTGATAATCACATAAAACATAAAGCCACACACACACAGATAGACGACGATGTTTACAAAGTTTCGTTCAGACTTGCGGCCCGCAAGAAAGTCAGCAGCGCTTTCATGGCGCGAGTTAAATGAAACAACGCTTTGGGCTTAAAAATGTTTCTTATATACAGGGAACAGATACGCACGCGTGTATGTACTTACATCCGCGTTTTGTGCATATGCGAGTTGAGAAACACATTGAAAAAAAAGGCTCCCTGTACTTATATTGCCTGAAAATTATAGTTGTTACATTAAGTTGAAAGTGTTCCCAAATGCTTTGTCGCAAGGCGCCTCATAAACATAAAATTTTTCCGCGTTTAAACTACGACGTGACATCGGCGCAAAGTAATTTCCTTATCTTTTTTGTTTTTCTTTTTTGCTTAACTCGCGCTTACAGTGGTGTGCATATTAAAATGTAGCTGAAGCAAAATTTTCACAGGGTGGATTTTTTTTTTTGCAATCGTCCTATTGTATGCGACTGCGCGTGACTTCTGAAAGACAAGCTTGAGGTGAAAGAGAGCGAGATAAATGATAAGCGAGGCAGTTAACCGGAAGATGAGTATTCAGTTTGCTACCCTACACAGAGCAAGCGATACACAACGATACCGCAGAAAAGAATACGGAGAGAGAGGTGAGAGAGAGGGATATGCTAAAACGCACACACGCACGCACACGTACAGACACAAAATTACTTGACAGTGGAATGGCCCGTGCCTCCGCGCCAGTTTCACGCGCATAATAATTAGCATCATTATGAGCATGTTCAGTGCCTATGAAGCAGCAGTGCGCTGCAACCTACTGAAGTGCCCACGAATACACATATTTTCTTTCGCTCTCTTAAATTGCTTAAAGCCCCCCGCGTCGTCTGTAAGTTCGCGCAAATGTTCGTCCTACAATAGGCGGAACAGTGATACTGAGTGCTGGTTGAGGGTTCGTAGTAACGTAAGTATAAATTGCAATAATTGTAACATAATTTAGCGTACATGTGGAATCAGCATCAATATGCAAATAGTTCATCACTTAAAGAGATCCTCATGCGTTTTATAAACATGCGATCACCGCTGAATTTCTTTATATGTGTGTAGACACAACATTAATTAGAACTAAGAGACAAGAAAGCCACGAAAAGTATAGGGGATGCTATTTGTAGTAATTATGATGCAAATGTGAAGGAAGTAAAGTGGATGAAAAGATAACTTGCGGCCGCCAAGTTATCTTTTCAAAGAAAAGCAAAAACGCAAAGAAAAAACGAGCGCTGCGCGCGAACAAAACCTGCCAAAAACCTGCCAGTATGATTACCAACCAACTAGCCCAAGCCTCAACACTTTTCGTTTATATGTGTGTGTTGTGGTTTTTCTGAAATTTTAACTTTTTTCTATTTTTCTTTCTTATTTTCTTTGCAGTTATTGCGGAGACATGGGTGAGCCATATTCTAAGCCTTGTAATTATGTGCTCGTGTTTTTGTGACGTTCACGATTTATATAAATTTTATTTCGGTCTGTGGATTTCTGTCTTCATTTGTTTATTTTAATTTAATTTGAGCCTTCAGAAACTCCTGCCTCCTTGAGAATGCCTGATGGCTGCAAGCTGTGTCGTTTCCTGCCTTCTGTCACAAAAATTCTGCTAAGTCATCGACCAAGCGCGCGAAAGATATTTTTGCAATGAGGAACAAAAACGGAATATATATATATATATATATATATATATATATATATATATATATATATATATATATATATATATATATATATATATATATATATATATATATCGAGTACGTTTTTAAATATATAGATATATATATGAACTGCTTCAGTATCTCGACCAAATACTTGAAACTAGATTAAGCTAGGGATTATTTTAGGGATTATTTACCTCTTCATTGCTTGCAGGCGAAGCGCCATCCCTGTTTTACTTGAGCTCTACCGTGACCTCCGTCGGAAGTCGGTTAAGCACCGAGGCCTGTTTGCCGAGAGTATAGGGCGAAGTGTACGGAGCTTATTATCTAAGTCTTATCACACGGCGATCTTTATTACATCTTTTTGACGAGTCTCAGCGAATGTGCTCGACAGGCTTTGAAAATACGTGTGACACTTATTCATTTTCAGTGAGCAACAACACAGCAACATGGATACAAGTTTTAGACACAAATAAAGAGCGACATGGACGCTGGCCAATTTTGCGTGTTTTTATGGCAAAAAAAAAAAAACAAAACAAAAAGTTCGTCGTCTCTCTAACACACTTTCGCGTGCTTGTAGCTAACCCGTCAAGATTCAATCTCTGGCACTATCTTTATACTTCCTCCTTGACTTTTGACTAGGACACACTAGCTCTTACACTTAAAGACGATATCTATAGTCTCGATTACTTTCGCCATCAAAAGGATTCTCGGCATTATACGGCGAAGTCACATTACGTATCCGCTGTCACCAAACACGGGGATTTTTTCTGAAGATAGCACATAGGTCATTCGCTAGTGTTGCGCTGCCCGCCGGAAATCATGCGAAACCCTGAATAATACCAAAGTTTGGGGAACTAAAAGTAGGCTGTAGAGGTAATTAGGGCCAACGAGAATAAGGCCCAACCAAGTGGCCCTATGTTCCTTTTTGGTGGGTTTCTGCCTCAATGTTTACTTCATGCTTAGCGCAAGGAACATGCCGAATCTTTTTGGAACAACACAGTCATAAGTTGCTAATCTAATACTTTTCGGTTCTTTGTTAATCTTGTATTTCAATTTGCAGCCAGTGAACACAATTGAACAGTGGTTTGGTTGGCTGTATAAGCGAAGGTACGTATGCTATGAAATTAAAATGACAATTTGGCACGCTGGGATACTTTATTAGCTCACAAAGGCGGTGTTTCGAAGCCATCGTGAACGCGCTTTTGGACTCTTTGAGGGCGACTGTTTTGTGCGAATGGTGTTTCATTGCTTAGTGCGGTCCGCACGCGTGCATGAATTTACCGAATCGCGTCTGGTATCTTCAACTTTTGTTCTATTCCTCATGCCCCTTCCTGCAGCGTAGAGTGTCGCCATTAAGTCACCTTTACCCGCATTCTCCATTTTATTATCTCTGTGTCACTCTAGAGAACTTTCCAGTTGGCTTGACTTACAGCGTAAACACACGCGCGGACACACACACACACACACACACACACACACACACACACACACACACACACACACACACACACACACACACACACACACACACACACACACACACACACACACACACACACACACACACACACACGCACGCAAGCGCTGCTTAGGCGAATATACCCTTCATTGCTGCATGGATAAAACGGAGATTTGAATAAGTGCTGCGTCTAAAGAATAGACAAAGTGCTCTGGGGATGGCTACGTACACTCACAATATCATGCGAATTATAGATTGATTTTTTTTAAAGCAAGTAAAGAGAGTGTTATGAATAACGACGCACATTTACGACAGAGAGATTTAAAGCCATTCTACTTATACAAGGGCTAGACACGGGACATCTGTGGGGGATGTGGGAAGAGGTATCCGACCGCACGCAGTGTAAACGATCTCAGGAAATACACACTTTCCGCAACCTATGAGCCCGCAATCATCATCATCATCATCAGCCTGTCTACGCCCACTGCAGGGCAAAGGCCTCTCCCATGTTCCGCCAATCAACCCGGTCCTGTGCTTTCTGCTGCCACGTTATGCCTGCAAATTTCTTAATCTCATCTACCCACCTAATTTTCTGTCTCCCCCTCACGCGTTTGCCATCTCTTGGAATCCAGTCAGTTACCCTTAATGACCACCGGTTATCCTGCCGACGTGCCACGTGCCCGGCCCATATCCATTTCTTCTTCTTGATTTCAACTACGATGTCCTTAACCCCCGTTTGTTCCCTGACCCACTCTGCTCTCTTCCTGTCTCTTAAGGTTACACCTATCATTTTCCTTTCCATCGCTCGCTGCGTCGTCCTCAATTTAAGTTGAACCCTCTTTGTAAGTCCCCAGGTTTCTGCTCCGTAGGTAAGTACCGGTAAGATGCAGCTGTTATATACCTTCCTCTTGAGAGATAGTGGTAGACTACCATTCATGATTTGATAATGCTTGCCGAATGAGCCCCATCCCATCCTTATTCTTCTAGTTATTTCACTCTCATGGTTCGGCTCCGCGGTTACTACCTGTCCTAAGTAGACGTACTCCTTTACAACTTCCAGTGTCTCGCCACCTATCGCAAAGCGCTGTTCTCTGCCAAGATTGTTCCACATTACTTTAGTTTTATGCATATTAATTTTCAGACCTACTCTTCTACTTTCCGTATCCAGTTCAGTAATCATGAGCTGTAATTCGTCTCCCGCGTTACTCATCAATGCAATGTCATCAGCGAATCTTAGGTTACTGAGATACTCTCCATTAACTTTTATCCCTAACTCTTCCCAATCTAGGGCCCTGAAAACCTCCTGTAAACACGCGGTGAATAACATTGGAGAGATCGTGTCTCCCTGCCGTACGCCCTTCTTTATTGGGATTCTGTTGCTTTCTTTATGGAGGACTATAGTGGCTGTGGATCCGCTGTAGATTTCTTCCATTATGTTTATATAGGCTTCGTCGATGCCTTAATGCATTGCGTTACAAAGGAAACACCAACTTTCATAGTGGCAATTAAGAAAGAAAAAAATTCGGCGTGACCTTCGGATAGAGTCCCCAAAGTTTTACGCAAATGTGGTTTCAACGCAGGTGAACGTTGTCCTTTTATGGATGCCTTGTACCACTACCGTGCTTGATGGTACGAAGTATCGGTGAAAGTGGCGCATTCCTATCATGGCTCGAACGATCGGCTGGCGAGGACGACGAAGACGACGGCCGATCCGCTGAAGAGATCGAGCACGATCGAGAAAAGAAGGAGCTTTTGCTAGCCTAGATCTATAGCATCTCCTTTCCGACTATATACGACGTGGTACTTCTACTGCTCGCGATAACGCAGCCATGCCTTGTGAACTGCGACAATGTATGAAAAGGTGGAATGAGGATGGATAAGTGGCCCAGAATGTCGCGTGTGCCCTGTACGCTGTTAAGTCATCTACGCAGAGTACACATGGGCGCGAGAAAAATGAGGCGTGAAATTTCGCTCTCAAAGCTGGCAAAGTCAGGACGCGTTGTTTTTTCTAAATGGGCCTCGTTCAATCTGGAAGGGTGAATCATGTACTCATTGTTTTTGCTTTTTTTTGTACATGGAGAAGCGGCAGCTAGAGGGATCGAAAGTCACAAATTAGGCAGCGCTCGAGCCGTCGGGCACTCCATTACAGCCTGCAGAACTGCTCCCACATTTTTTTTTTCTCTCTTTAAAGCGCTTCCATGCATCATTCCGTCGTCTTCACGCGAGCTATGGGCTTGTTCCACGCGGTAACGAAAATGATAAACGACTGTATGCGCGGCGCATGATAACAGCAATCTCGCACGTAGCATATATATGTAAGGGCGCAATTGACTTTTTGTTTCCGGCAGTGTTTTGGCCAAAGGATCTCTCACTGCCCCTGTAGCGTCAAGCGTTCGCGGTGCATGTCGCTGATGCATGGCTACTGCAGCCTCTGTCGCTACGAGCGTGGTGACACGGCGCCTGCGTGGGGCCCCTTTCGGGCGCATCGCGTGCACGCTGCAGCGCGCTTATAGTAATTTCGAACGTTCGCACGCCGAGCGATAAACGTGCTTGCCCATCGGAAGATGCGGCAAGCGATCTGCCCTTCGTAGTGCTTCTACACTATAGGGGCGCCCTGCTCAGAATGAATGGCCGAAAAGCGCCGCCTTCATTGTGGACCGCAAAACGAAGGAGCGTCTGGAGAAACGCTAACAAGAGCAACGATGACGCATGATGTATCTCGGTGGGGAATTTCCACGCTTATATATATTTCGACCTTGTTTTTTTTTTTTTTTTTGCCGGCGCCCTTTTACGTATTTCTCATAAAACGCATACGCTGAAACAAAAGAAGTTATACGCGTGGTATAGCTAGTCAGGGCGAATATAACCTCCTCAGTCACAACAACCACTCTTGTACATCACAGCTTTTCAGTTTGGTTCTTTTTACCGAAGGGGAAGTCATCGGTGTGAGAAATGCGATTATTTTGTTTGCTCAAACACCCCTGTTAGATGCATGTAAGCGGAGCAGTTATAGTCATCGTCCTTGTCGTAACAGCCGTTTATGTTGGCCTGCACATGAGCTGAAGGTGCAGCGGTGCGTAGATATGTTGATTCTGCTGAATACATTTTTGTGTCAACTCGAGATATTCGCAAAGCACTTACTTGCCGACGTCAGCGCTCTTACTGCCCTGGTTATGGAAAGTTAAATGAGAAGAATGTAAAAAACTAGATTCAAGGGTCGACTTAATTGGCCTCTGGGACAACACAATGGCCTGTCCCATGCTCTTGTGTATTTCCTCGAATGCTGAGGAAAAAAGAAAAAAGAAACAGTACCTAAACTACTGCCATGGAGTTGCGCCTTTCTCTGACCTGATGATATACGGAGTGAATGTTTTGCGTAATCGGGCTCCCGGTGTTTTCGAATTTTAAGTACAACTAAACGAAAGGTCCTCACTTGGGTACCGAGGCATGGTGAAAGGTAGCCCACTGCACACTCTCTACCTTAAGAAAGAAAGAAAGAAAGAAAGAAAGAAAGAAAGAAAGAAAGAAAGAAAGAAAGAAAGAAAGAAAGAAAGAAAGAAAGAAAGAAAGAAAGAAAGAAAGAAAGAAAGAAAGAAAGAAAGAAAGAAAGAAAAAATGTTCGACATGCGAGAGAGGAATCGACAGAGAGACCTACTCGGCGTAGCGCAGTCAGCGTCGCCAACGAGAAGACAGTCACGCGAACCATCCAACTCTGAGAGCATTTATATATTCGTTTCAGTTATTTTCTTTCTCTCTCACTTTTTTCTTTTTTTTTCTTTTTTTTTGCGGAGAGTGGACAGGGATACTGTAGTAGCACCTGTGAATGGGTGGATATAGTCGTTAGAGACGTCCATGCCTTTGCTGGCTTCCGCAAGCCCTTTCTGAAGCCCTTCACACCGTTAACATGCCATGGAAGCGGCTGTTTGTGCAGCCGCGGTTTCCCCCTTGAAGTGCAGGTAAGAGTCCGCCGATCCAATTACGAGCATGCCTTAAGAGCTCGGTCTTTCCCTTTTATGCCTCCGACACGTGTTTCCAGTCTCTGTGTCTATAGGTACAGTTTTTCATGCCAAAATTATTACTGAAGTCACATCTGTAGCCACGCAGTGTGTGGCTGGCTATTCATTGAGTTGAGCTATATTTGGTACGGCTTCAAGTCCCTACAACCCACAAAGAACAAACAGCGACGCAAAACAGACACACCAAAAATGACAACACCAGCACTGATTACAATAAAACTACAGATCGTTTACCGAGGGAAAAAAAGCTCGCTATATGCGCACGAGAGGGTGCTTCACGCTCTGCTCTAGTACCTGGTGTATCTGCCTGTACACGCATATATCACCCGTGGTGTTCCTAAGCCCACAGGTATTATGTCCCGATATAACGAAAGCAATGGTTCGGGGAGATCGTTTCTTCGCTAGACACAACCTGACGATATACAAACAATGTATAGCAATTGGCTAAGCATAGGGAACCTTATTTGCACTTTTAAATGGTAGTGTCGTAATGGAGACATTTACAGTGGACAAAAAACACCTTAGGCGTCGGCGGGGCCCGAACCAGCAACCTTCGAATTACGTCGCGATGAATTTTATGTATGATTCGGGAAAGCGAAGCGGGAGAGGGGTGAGATGGGGTATATATTGAAATGCCCTTCCTAACCCGAAAATTCGCTATATGCGTAAAATAAGCTTCTACGTCCCCTCCTTCACCCCCTCCACTATACTGACCTGTGATACATTTATTCGGCAAGCCGAAGGGTTGGCAGCGGCATCCAGCCCGACCGACAGCGACGGCGCATTTTGTTTGATTTGTTGTTGTTGTTGTTGTTTGTTAAGTACGATCTAGTCGCTGATGACACCTAGTGACACCACGAGGATATTCGTTGCTATGGCGACTTTAGCCACGCGAGATGCGAGTACGCTCTAATAGCGTACGCTGAGCGTATGCTCTAATAAAGACGACGCTGCGTCTAATTTTTTCTTTCTGCATATTTTTTCACTCATTTCATTTCTTTGGGATTTCGAGATGCAGTATTGCAGCTAGCTCGAAGCATACAAACTGCTTGAACTTTGTAAAACGACTGTAACGTTCCAGTGAGCACTCTTTCTTTCTTTCTTTTTTATTGCTTATCTGCAAAAATTGATTTCTGAAGGTTTCAAAAACACTTCGAAATTCGGACGCTTTCCACGAGTTTCTATTTTCCTAATGGCGTGCGCTTTTAGAACAGGTATTCAGCCAACAACACTCATATCCACTGCGGGTCTAAGCGCACAAAATTTAGTATGTAAGTTTTTGTGCATTGGCCTCTGTGTTTAGTTTTACCTATAGACCAGGAGTAGGCAACCCCTTCAGGCGGAGGGCCACTTTGCATGTAGCTGACACATCGGGGGCCAGACGGCAAATCAAGAGAGGAGGGGGAGGAGGAGGGCTTTGAAGACAAAGAGAAACATTCTGAATCTTGACAATGCTGTACAAAACTAGAGTACAAATCATGTTTATTTTCTGCACGCATTTCACAAGGTTATAATTTACACATAGGTTACAAGTGAAAACCCTACTTGAGGTCAAAAATGCCATGTCGGCCTTCAGATGGGAAGTGACAAGGGGACGGGGGTGGGTTCTGACGTCGTGCCGGGGGCCGCATAATGCTGCCCCGCGGGCCGCAGGTTGTCGACCCCTGCTATAGACGGAAGACAACAGTTTCCACTATAGAAACCGCGCATAGGATTGCAGCTTGCTAACGTCAGTGGTCGTTGACGTCTCTAATTGCTAGCTTGCGTGTTCCAAATATGTGAATTTATTCTTCGAAGGCCTAGCGAAAACTAATGGAAGAGATTATACTACTTCTTCCACAACAGCATTTTGTATATCCTTCCGGGTCTGGTAGTCATTTAGAGTTTCTATTCTTGTTTTTTTTTATAATAATAACGCGTGCTATAGAAAAGTGACAGCTGGGGCCTCGAGGCAAAAACAGAAAACATCAGCTCACGTAGCTTTAATTACAATAAAAACATGAAGCGGGGGTTTGCTACTCGCTATGCAATAACATAATGTATACTACCAGTCGCACATAAGTTTTTTTTTTTTTAGCTTTCTTACAGACGTTGACTAGCCACTCGCTCACTCGTGATCAGAAGCTGCTCCATGTGCTGCTTACGCTTTCTGAGTTAACCAGATTTTCACAGTTCATGCTCATTTTCCCGCTTAGATAGCTAACTCGGCCGTGTCTATATTAGTCATTGCCTGAGGGCTTTCCGCTGTCGTTAATAATGAGTTAACATAAACTACATATGTAGGTAGCGTTATATAGGGCGCAGCTAGTGAGGTTGGAGGCAGTAGATCTCAGGCTAGACGGTTACACTTTTTCATACGGGGTCTCCAAGTTAAGTTAGGCTAATGTTTTAAATAAAGGCACGTTGCTGGCATCTCACTGATTTGGATACATTCTCTTTTTTTGCTTACGAATCTATTAATCAAACTTGAATAACTATATGCAATTAGACGGAACATAAGAAACTTGCTCCTTGGGGTGGACAACGACGTGCTTTGATTCGGTCGTACTTCTTTTAAAACGCCTTGCTTGAAGAGAGAGATATATTAATTCTTGATAGGAAGAGGAAATAGGGTAGGTGCGATCGATAGCTGCCTCACGGGTGAGGACACCTCAAGTTGTCTGGGACACCTCGTGTAACACGTTAAGAGATTGAGAGGCTATTTATTTAAACCAGGAGAGGCTTGCCCGACGACATGCCTATAGGATGCTTGACCAGGTGAATGCGATGTTGGATAAAATAATGCACACATGACCTACGACACTTAGCATACACAACAGAATATACACAATCCGATTACATCGTTGAGGTGGTATAGAATATTAAAAACTTTTAGAATGCTTTCGACAGGAGCTGAGACAGCGCCACAGCCTTTTTTTTTATTATCCCCCCCCCCCTTTGCCCGTACAACACAAGTTGTGAAACTGAGAAAACACATGCCAAGCAGGCATCGGCGTGCGCAGGGTTCCCCTTCAGGGGGGGTGAAGGTTCATCGCGGCGCCCCCTCCCTATTAAGTCAATGTGTGCGGCAGACTTTGCGCCCCCCTCTTCTTAGGTAACTAGGGGGGAGGGGGGCTGCCCTCCTCTGCGCACGCCTATGCAAGCAGGTATCGCAGCGAAGAAGGAAAAAAAAAGCAAACCTGTATTACACGTAAGCACGCATTGCACGCGAGACAGGTGAGTGCGGCGAGGCTTGCGTACTCCGGCGCGTGGTTCAGTGGTCCGTGTCCCGAGGGGTGACTGCGGCGCTGAGTAGAGCACGGACCGCTTGCTACAGAAGAACCTGGTCGGGTCCATCTAACTTCTCGCACTGCTCCTCGAGAGATCGAGGCCGCAGCTTCAACGCACAGGCACAACTCTCTTTCTCTCTCTGTCTGTCTCATTTTCTGTCATGTGCTTTCTTTGGCCAACAACCGACACGATTGGGCGACCGTCAGCGATAACTTCCCTGGGTCCCTGACATGGTTCGCTGCGCATAAGCGGTACGCCTTCTGCGCACAAGGCACGAGATTGTGGCACCATATATGCTTGACAGCATTCGTTTTCATCCGTATGGTTTTGCCGCATTACCTAGGCGGCAAGTGGACGTGCGTAGGTGGTACACGTGTAGGACGTAGGTGATGTATGCGGGAAGTTCGAAAACAGCTTGCCTCCCACTCCTTTTTTGTCGCTGGAGTGCACAAGCGAAAACCTGGAGCACACTTTAGTGGTCTGCGGCCACCGCGCTGCAGACCACTGCAAGGAGCAAACGATTCCAAGTTCGCTCGCCAGCGACGGCGTCCTCGATCATACGGGTTCTTGTTCTTTCTTCTCTATCCTGTCTACTATTCCCACTTGCCCCTACCCCACGTGTAGGGTAGCCAACCGAGCCAAAGCTTGGTTAATCTCCCTGCCTTTCCTCTTCGTTTCTCTCTCTCTCTCTCTCTCTCCGCAGGCATGCCATTACCTCAACGGCAAGAGTGTTATCGGTCCCTCCACTATGGGCACCTCTGATACCTTTGGACATGGAGCACTACCACTCACAAACCTATGTGTATTTGCAACGTAACACAGGCGCGACATCTCGATGGCTCTTCTCGGAGACGGCTTCTGCTTCCGCAGCGCGCAGCTCTGGATTCTGATGTTCGCGGCACTGAGCCTCTGCTCAGGCAACTCGTTCAGCAGCGACTATAGCAGTCGCGTCGCTATTTTCACGATGCCTGGGTCGAGCCCATTCTTTAGCGGCGGCGGCTCTCTGTCCTCGCGAGAGAGAAAAGGAGTTTGGGGTTAGGAAAGGCGCTTATTCCTGCAACTCATGAGGAAGCACGGCGCAGCGTCGTTGGGGGAAGGGAAGGGAGCTGAAAGAAGAGTAGGAAAAGGAGAGGCCACCTTCTCGAGAAATGAGTACCCACAACACCAGGCGCTGCGCCGTGCTCCCGACCGGGCTGCAGAAATTAGGCGCCTTTTCCTCTTCAAACCACTACCACCACCCACAACACCGAGCGCAGTTACCTCTCTCCCCATTAGAAAAACCGGTGGATGCCCGGCGGCTCCGGTAATCAAGCTCTAACAACTTGACCACCGCTAAGGTAGCGTGCTTTATCAATTCGACCTCCACTGCAGCACTTCATCGAGCGCTCTTCGCTATCGCCCTCTTTCATTCGCAGCTGCACTGTGTTCCATCGGTCTCTGCTCTTCTCCGCTTTCCTTCTTGGGCTTCCGCTGTACCCTACTCATCTCGCTCTCTTCGCTATCACTGTCATTCAACATCCGCTGCCATCTACGTTCGCTTCTCTTTCATCCTCCCCTCTGTAAACCCACGAACGGGGGCGTAAAAGCTGCGCTCGAAAGGAGGGGACCTTATTTTTACGTCTGTCGGTGACACGTCGCCAATTTGCCACAGGTTGGTGTGTCCACCGAAGCGACCTGAAGGTTTGTTCTACGAGCACCGTGCCGGAAGCGCGTTTGTACCTATTTTACCAAAAAAGAAAAAAGAAAAATCCCGCATATGATACGAACATCATTAATTACTCTGCATAATGGAATCGTATTTCCCATTTTTCTTTTTAGAAAGCATTCGAGGTTCTTCTTTCATGACTTATCTTTACTGCGCTTTTGTTGTTGCAGTTGCTAGCGACGAAAGACTGAATTTGCGTCTCAAATGACGAAGAAGGCATCATTTTAGGCATCAAGTGTCACGGCTACAATCAGCCGGCTACCCCTTCCATCTGATAGTGTCTGTAACAGAATGCCTACTCCGCCGGGCTAAAGGTACGCAAGATAAGCCCACCACCAGAGGTTCGCCCGCCCTTAAAAAAGCGAGTGTAGCGGTGGTTCCTTACATTCATCAAGTGTCGCATAACCTTAAGAAGATTGTGTTTTCCGCCCCATATAAACTGGGTAACTTGTGCAAGAAAACTAACCCCGATAAGAAGATTAGTATAATATGCCCGAAGAAGCACAGTAAGCCATTTGTTCAGTGCAAAACGTGCGTCGTTTACCGGATTCCTTTGTCATGCGGCCGGTTTTACATTGGGCAGACCGGTCGCTGCCTCAATGATAGGCTCAGAGAGCACAGCATGATGATGATGATGATGACTTGGGGCTATTCCCTTTGTATCGGGCGGGCAAGATTAATTTGCCCTAGCCAGCGAAAAAAAAAGAAGAAAAAAACACACACACACACTCACAGCAACAAAGTGAGCAAGACTCCCCATGACGGGTTTTTGGCGCTACACTGCCATAAATGCACGTGCCGACCCAACTTTGAACAGACTGTTGTAGTAGCGCCAGTGTGTGTGTCTTCTTCCCTTTGTCCGTGTCTTTTCGCGCCCACATCCAAGTTCTATCGAAAGACACAAGGTTCCTGCGATAAAATAAACAAATGAATGAATATGCGTGAATGCGTCATAGATTTTATGCCGCATGACCGTGTATGCGTAGACAAAGGGCGATACTCGTCTGTGCTTCAAAATGCTTGCGCAATGAATTCTACAACGAATGCATCGAAAATAGACAATCAAAACAAACGTGGCAGTGCATTAATCTGACTTGCACGCCCCTCTTGTAAAAGACAGGGTATACAAAAAGGTCCTTTTGTCCTCTCGACAGTTATAGTGCTTAGTATAGCGACACTGAGGGACTGTTCTAAATAGGCGGCAAGGCGGCCGACATGGTTGACATCGTTTACACACCGTGTGTATTGACTATCATGCACCATGGCGTCTAAATAGACCGCCGAAAGCGTCAAACGGAAACGTGCCCATTTTCTGCACAGGAAGCACGTGTGCGAAGTACCGTTGTTAAATGGGCGGTTGCCGCCGCGGTGGTACAGAGTTTACGGTGCTTGGCTGCTAACCCGAAGGTCGCGGCTTCAATACCGGCCGCGACGGTCGCATTTTCTGAGGAGACGAAAATGCTGGAGGCCCGTGTGCTTAGATTTAGGTGCACGCTGTTAAAAAAAAACCCAGGTGGTCGAAATTTCCGGAGTCCTCCACTACAGAGTGCTTCCTACCTAATCATATCGTGGTTTTCGCACGTAAAACCCCAGCAGATATATATTATATTATGAAAGTGACAGTTTTTGCAACTCGAGTTACCTTTGCAAACTCAGACGATGAGGTTGCTCAAGTGCAAATAACCTCTCGGAAATGCTACAATAGTAAGCGTAAATATAGTTTCATGACCATCGGGTTCTCCATTGGGGGGGGGGGGGGGGGGCAAGTGTCACCGCAGTGCCCCCCGGTTAGTCGAGTCCGAAGGAAAACTAGCTCCGTAATGAATGAAAAAATTAAAATGAAGCGATGACGTGCTTCTAACGAAAGCTTGCCATTGGTCTCCGGCTTTCTGGGGTAGAGGTGGGACGTAATTATTTTTTTTAAAGCAACAGCAGGGGTCCGTGGTCGCTATTATCATGAAAAAACATGCGTAGCCATAACCCTGAGCGCTAAAAAGGACTGAAAAGGTCGGAGTGAGTACAGGTATGGAGCAGAAATGGCGCCCCCTTTTAGATTATGTGTGTTGGGGGGGGGGGGGGGTGGAGAGGGGGGCGGGAGTTGCCCCCGTGCGCACGCCTATGCTCATGAGTTTTTATACACGAGCAATTCAATCATTCATATACATATATCTTATTATCCCAAGACGGTACCGGGGCTATGAGGAACGTATCGGAATAATTTTAATACTCTCTTTCTTCCTTTCTTTTCAGTGTGATTTGAAGGCCGAGTTTAATAACTGAACGGCTGGATGGGTATATTACCATTAGCGAATGTACCCAACAAAGCCATAAATGACGACGTGAGCTTCAGTATCACTTTATAGAAGGAATGACACACAAACGTAGAAAAGATGGTGCGAAAGCGAAGTCATGCGCAGAAGGCCAGTCTGTCGGCCTTTTTACACAGCAGCAACGCTCCCTAAATGATATGTCTCTTGGCCTGCATGTCCCTCTGTCTTCTCTATATTCGGCTAAGCATTTCCTCACTGGCTATTAATTTCATTACTGCTTTAGCTGAGCCTTGTGCACCTTTGACGTGAACACCATCGCTTTTATTAGCTACGCCCATGTTTCCAATATCCGCTCATACAAGGAAATAAGATAGCGAAGTCGAAGCGATATCAGCTATAGGGCAACGTGTTGATCGTACGCTCGGTACAGTGACGGTGGCTCGTCAAAAAGCAGCTTCTTTCGAGGCGGTTTCCAGTGAGCCGGGGCGCCGGAGTTTCGCTAACTAGCGTCATGGGAATGATCCATGAGCCTAAGGGCACGACTTGGCAACTCACATTTCTCGCGCGGAAACAGTCTCGTTAGCGTGAGTAAAATTTGATTAAGAATATTTTTTCTGCTTACGACAATAGAAACTTCCCTCAGGCCCAGCCGATAACGCATGCGTTTTCATTGTATTATGAACCTATCCCTAGAAAGAAAAGCGAGACGAGCCAGAGCGTGCAGGCGCGTACGTTTAAGCAGGGAAGAATGACGTTCACTAGAGTTACCAGGTCCCTTGTTATGAAGATTTGGCACTTTCAATGCAGCAGCACGGAAAATTAATTCGCAAATTTTACGAGAGTAAACGGAAGAACAGCTGCGTATATTATGGCCTTCAGCTGCGTATATTATGCCATCCATATGCAGCTTCAGTGGACTAGCGGTAATGTTTTTTTTTTGTACTGCGGTATATCTTTAAAAAGTTCATACATTTGTTTTATCGTCTAATAAGATGTCATCAGGTTTATTAAATTACTCCATATTGTCCATTATGGCGTAGAGCATAAGAAAGGAGCATATATTGAATAAAACACAGAACAAGGTCGATACCTTTTACAGTGGCGGAAAGAATACGAAACAACATTCAACCAAATACAGTTTAAATGCTACAATTTTATACAATCAACAAGCACTGAAGTTTCAGCGGAAGAATTTGCAACTCTTGCTTTGTATACGGCTTCATTTATTGAATGCGTCGATATCACCTCGTGTTTTTATTATTTAAACGACGAACAGTTTTTAAACTGTAGAAAGACCGAGAGAATATAGGTAACGAATATTTCCATCCAAACAAATCCAGATAAACCACGAAATAATCAGAGATGTGCTACATATTCTCGCGAATATGTTCAGCTTGAAATCCAGGCCAGAATCAATTCTTGCCCTTGCCCAAATGTATGCGAAGCAAGAGACCACGCGCACTTCTATTCGCTAATTGGAGCACGCGGTGCTTACACAACAAACGTACTCGATGAATAAAAGAGTGCTAGCCAGTGTCGTAACACGCGCTGAGAGAATGACAACGTACCAAACATACAGGAGTCGCTGATCTACGAGGACAGGCTCTTAGATGGAATCGTAAACCGTGCGATGTGAAAAAACTCTACTGCGTTAACTTCTTTTTTTTTTAACTTGAAATAATAACTACAGCTAAGTGTAAGAAGAGCCAGCTCATTTCGGCGGACTGGGTGAATTTCGTCTTGAACGCCGCTGCATGGTGCAATTTCCACATCGCGTAGCGAAGTCCTCTGTTGGTTTATATACTGGCTCTGTAAATTGATTGTCGAGGCCGGAGCACTCCGGTTGCTCTGCGCACTTCTCCAGACACTTCACATACACATCTTTCCCCAGCTGCAGTGGTCTAAGATAAAACAAAGAAAGAGCGGGCAGAGTGGAGCTCTTAGAGGGCGGCGTCATAAATCAGAGGAGGCGAGTTCGGCATGGGACTCGAGTGCTGCGGCCCGCAGTGCACGAACCACGCAGCCGGCTGAGAGAGCGTATATAGCTCGATGGGGCCCGAAAGGGACAGCCATGAGCCCCACGTGCAGACGTCGTTATGAACCTGAGTGGTTTCTGTCAACTCTGTGGAGCTTGCAATTTAACTGGCCATCTTTCGCGTATCGCGCAAGCCCTCGCGAGCTAACTGGCCTCGTGTACGATTTCGCAAGTGCCTAATTACCGGATGGAAGAAAAACTAGCGTAGGGACTCTTTGGGGTTTTTCAAACGAACAACGTCGCAGGCGCGTGCGGGAGTGCAACCTTTGATTCGATTCTCAGTGATATTGTTCTGCTTACCAGTGTTTCAGCGGCTTAGACGACCAAACGGTTTCGAAAGCAAAGGTCACTGCACGTTGGTAAAAAAAAAAAAAAAAATGCGCTGATGCACTACCTGAAAACAGCCGTTCTAGAGAAGTGTTGTAACTATTAGGTACGGGAGTGAACACCCATCCGAAGTTGTGCGCACGTTGCCCGATCTGTGCTTTCTGACCTTTCTCAATTTCCACCTTCCCCACATGCAGGGCAGGCACTCGGGCGACTCGGGCGCGAGCACGGTCAACGCCACGTTTATCTTTTTTTGTGTAGTGAACATTTTTCGAGCGCACTAAATGCTCAAAGGTATAACACTTCGAGGGTCACTAAGGGAGGAAAAGTAAGGTATACTACATATTTTAAATGCGAGGGCACTTCTTCGGCCTCGTCTGCCCGCTTAGACCTGGGTGGCTGTTTGGCCTCGATACGATGACAGCATAGAAAAGAAATGACAAAATCTAGCCTAGGAGGAATCGAACTTTGTGCCTGCAGTGTGGTAAAAGCGAACACGTATCCACGGTATCACGCCCAAGGAGAAGGAGGGAAAGGAAAGGCAGGGATGTTAACCAGTCTAGAAGGACCGGTATGCTACCCTACACTGGGGGAAGGGATGGGGGAGATATAAAGATAGAGAGAGAAGGAGAGCACGCACAATGAGTCGCACACATCTCACCGCCATGCTAACGTCGTTAGTTGATATTATCGCGATAGCGTTAAATAGCTCGTTTCACAGAAATTCCGGTGTCGGCGTCGGCGTCGTTGGTTGTGAGCGAAAATTCAGCGTTGTCCGTGACCGAAAAATTGAGAAATATGCAAATAAGATAATAAGATATTTGGGTCGAGTGAGAAACGAACCTAGGCCTTCCGCGTAGCAAGCAGGCGTTCTACCACAGAGCCACCCCAATGCTTGAAACAGCTTCGAAAAAAAAAAAAAAAAACACTATATCAATGTCTTGTAGTGGGAGGAGTCTCCTTAACGCATGTTATATTGCTTGGCAGATGCGCAGAATCGCGCCAGGCGTCAAAACATGTGAATTGCATAACGAGTGGGTGTTTTAAAGGCCCAGCCATTTCAAAGCGCTCAGACATATTTAATCATCATCAGCAGCAACAGCATCAACAAAGTGTGCAGCTGCCTAGTTTCGCGTGTTTCCTTACGGGTGCGTAGTGGGCCCCTTCGCTGATTCGCAAATGGAAGAATTATGGCGCTGTGGGCACTGCGCAACTGTACTTGCAGTAGGCCTTCTAGGATAGTTTGGAACGCCCAATGTTACGCGAGTGAGACATGCGGCCTTCGGGGCTTCCGCTAGCGACCCGCGGCTTCACACGGAATAAAGTTTTGTGACTTTGCTAAATAGTATTCGCATTATTTTCTCGCCTATTGCAATTAATAGCGCTTTGTTCGGGTAAACTACAGAGACGGGACTGGTCTTTTTTTTTCGCGAGGCACCCAATGCGGTCTTTATGAGTTGAAAGATCACCGTGGCACAAAAACACTATATCGCAGGGTGTGTTTCACTGCTAATGAAACGAAGCCAAACGGACGTCACTCTACGTTCAGTCGGCTGTAATAAGGGTGAAATAAAGAGGGTGTGCTGTGCAAATGGGGCTGCCGCATATATCAGACAATAATTCTTGATGGTTTCATCAATATTAACCCGATAGCGTTAAAGAACTCGTTTCGCAGAAATGCCGCTGTCGGTGGGGTCGGCGGCAGCGTCTTTGGTTGTGAGCGAAAATTCGAGGTAGGTGCAAACAAAGAAATAGTAAAAAATATTCGAGTCGAGTGTGATTGGGGATTTGAACCTGCGACCCCTTGCTCCGTGGCGCGACGCGTTAAGCCGCTCGGCCACCACGCATACGTGTTCTCGCGCACTAACGGCGAGCTATTTATATACACAATTTATCATTGGTGGTAAGCGCATCGCAGAGGTTTTTCATCGGCTTGACACACCACCTGCGAGATGGCGCAAAAGGGCCCACGGCCGCGCTTTTAAACGGCATTGCCTCGCCGTGTGGCCGTGTTTCGTCGCGCCGCATACATCGATATTGTAGCCGGAGGGCGTTCGCACTTAGGCTTTCCTTGCGGCGCGGTTAAAGTGTCCACCGAGAAGCGAAGCCAGGCCGGCCAGGCTAGCGATTGGGAAGGCGATACGAACACGGTCCGATTACGCTATCGCGTTCTACTCTTGAAAGCGAATCTCAAACGTCCTTCAAGTTTTTATTTACATTATCGTTATGGACGTCTGCAAGTGATTTAAAACATGTATAGACAAGTAGCATAGGAGATTTGTATGTCCCGAGTGGCCACCTTTATGCCACGAGCCCTTTGAGGAGCAAATAAATATTGTTATCCTACTTGGAAGCTTGGCAAATGAAAACACATGCATAAATAGAAAGAACAGACTGTTGGGCGAGTTGGTAATGCATTCTGTAAAAACTGCGCGAAAAACGTGGACAAAGGGAGAAACGGACGACACAAGCGCTTGTGTCGTCCGTTTCTCCCTTCGTCCACGTTTTTCGCGCAGTTTTTAGAGAATGCATAAATAGGAAATCGGGTGACGACATATTGCCGCTTTGGTTTAGAGTTTCCGACGTAGTTTTCGGAAGGCTAGTTATGCATTATAAGAACAAAATATTGTACCACAGAATATTGTACCACAGAAATATTGTACCACAGCATACCCCAGAATCATCGCTAGAACTCCTGCGGGATTTTCCTGCGCAGCAAAAAACAAAAAGAAAGCTCTATGTGCGAAGTGACCATGAAATGCCTGAAGCCGCACTGACCTCCAAGCATTCCCGATTTCCAATTGTTCTTGAGCAAACAACTCGCTGGCAAACATAATTTCTGAACCAAAATTCACCTACACAGCAGCTACATTACAATGCGAAACAACGCGAGCCGCTGTTTCAGGGCAGGGTTAACGTTTGCACCTCGTGTTAAAGAGCGCAGTTCTTTTTTTTTTGTTCGCGTAAGAAAGCGTAAAGGGCCGGGGTGACCGAAAGTAAATTTTTGTTAGCTTCGAAGGAAAGAAAGGCGGAAAGAAAGAAAGAAGTAAGGAAGGAAAGAAGGAAAGAAAAACGAAAGAAGAAAAGAAGGAAAGAATGAAAAAAGGAAGAGGAAAGAAAGAAAGAAAGAAAGAAAGAAAGAAAGGAAGGAAGGAAGGAAGGAAGGAAAGAAAGAGAAAGAAGGAAAGAAGTAAAGAAAGAAGAAAGGACGGAAAGAAAGAGGGAGAAGGGAAAGAAGTAAAGAAAAAAGGAAGGACGGAAAGAAAGAGAAAGAAGTAAAGAAAGAAGGAAGGAAAGACGGAAAGAAAGAGAAAGAAGGAAAGGAAGGAAAGAAATAAGGAAAGAAAGAAGGAAAGAAGAGAAGAAAGAAAGAAAAAAGGAAAGAAAGAAAGGAAAAGAAAAAAAGGAAATAAAGGCGGAAAGAAAGAAAGACGGAAAGAAGGAAGGACGGAAAGAAAGAGAGAGTAGTAAAGAAAGAAGAAAAGAAGGAAAGAAAGAGAGAATAAAGAAGGAAAGAAAGACGAAAAGAAGAAAAGAAAGGAAGAAGGAAAGTAAGAAAAAAGGAAAAAAGAAGGAAAGAAAGACGGAAACAAAGAAGGAAGCAAGGAAAGAAAGAAAGAAAGACGGAAAGAAGGAAGGACGGAAATAAAGAAGGAAAGAAAGACGGAAAGGAAGAAAGAAGAAAAGAAAGGAGGAAAGAAGGAAAGAAATACGGTAAGAAGGAAGGAAGGACGGAAAGAAAGAGAAAGAAGGAAAGAAGTAAAGAAAGGTGGAAAGAAGGAAAGAAAGAAGGAAGGAAAGAAAAAAGAAGGAAAGAAGGAGAGGAAGAAAGAAGGAAACAAAGAAGAAAGAAAGAAAGAAAGAGAGAGAGAAAGAAAGAAAGAAAGAAAGAAAGAAAGAAAGAAAGAAAGAAAGAAAGAAAGAAAGAAAGAAAGAAAGAAAGAAAGAAAGAAAGAAAGAAAGAAAGATTACACCATCTCCCACTAAACGGAGCCACGTGGGGATGCGAAGCAGCGATGGGTCGTCTTAAATGTTCCGTTCATCATGGGCACCTTGCCCGATGCTAACGCGTCCTTGCAAGTGGAGCACACCATGAATTCCATCACGTGATTGCTGACAGAGTGTAAGGGGAGAGGCCACAGCGTCTTACCCTGCCCCTTACACAGACCCGAACGCGCTAGCGCGTGCCAGCGCGTTCTGACTAGGATACAACGCGTTGGTTCATCGCGCATCCGCAGAATCTCGTTCCCCGACGCCATCACATGATTGCTGAGAAAGTGTAAGGGGGAAAGGCCACAGTGTCTTACCTAGCCCCTTAGACAGGCCCGAACGCGCTAGCGCGTGCCAGCACACATGGTTTTGTCTGCGTTACGCCAAGCTAGGACAGCATACGGCAGCCCGGGCCCCTAATGTGCTCTGCACGTATCATCATCAAGGTGGTCGAAGAACAAGAGGAAGAAGACTTCTCCTTGGCGCAAGCGCGCACTCAGGTGGCTATGCTACATTCACAGAGGCGCGGCTGCATCACGTGGGAGGAGAGGCTGCGCCGCGGCTGCAGCGCGGGGGAGGAGAGGAGAGAAGGCGCTGTGTCGCCGCTGAGTTGTGTCGCCGTAATGAACGTCTAGACTTGCCTAGAACCCTTGTGGAAGTTTCGTGCTGTGTTTCTGTTAGTTTGTCTTATTTGTATGCGGGAGACGAAATTTCAATCAGAAAAAAAAATGTCTTCTAGTGTCCTTGAGCAGTAACACAACGGAAACTTGGGCCGTTGTACTTCGTATTTACCGGCAGCGCAACCACACACACGGACATAGAAAAGAAGCGAAACGGAGACACGGTGAAACGGAGTTCTTCGTATTTATACAATGTCAACTTTCAGTAGTGCAGCTCTGCGCTGTGTGGCTATTATCAATTGTCGTTGACTTTGTCTCGAGATAATGACGGTTTCACGGTTTCGAGGTCGCGTGCGAATCATCTCTGAGCGCAGGGACTTTAAAACGAACAAAATTAAAAATGAAAGTGATCGTTACAAAATCCGGCCCTTGGTCTGCACTCCTTTCTCTATTCTTGCAGTTGAGAAAAGTCTACCTTGCGCGCCCTAGATTGCCGATGGCGCGTACAAACGTCAACGAAATTAAATGATACCATGCAACGCAAGACGACGCTTCGTTGCGATGTCAATGCCGGGGCGAAAATGCTACACGCGGAGCTTAGTTACTTCAGGCGACGAGGAGCCTTAGCTGCCGCGGCTTCTATATATATCTAGCACGACTTTCTATCTGGCTACAGTAAATACACTCGGGCACGCGAGCTCACAACATCGACACCCCGCGACCGGTATTTAATGGAGCTTAGCGGTTGCGAAAAAGCACCGGACCGTCGATTTATAGGCCTCATTTCTCGTGCGCCCATCACTGCTCGGGCCGCAGGCCTTTTTTTTATTTCTATATGTTTTCTTTTCCTTCTTGAGACGCCGTGCAATGCAGGAATGGAGGATGACGTCACTTCCGTCGCGAAGCAATCACCGCGACCGCGCTCATACGCCAATATAAGTCACGATAGCTAACGCCGTGTGCTTTTATACGGCTCGCCGTTCCGTATATAGTAAATGGCTGAGAAGGTAAGTGTTCCTGCAGAGTACTCGTGCAGTCTCGTATACAACGCAAAAACCTGTGACTTATTTTTTTTCGTACATGCTGCCCATATGTATAGTTTGCTGTCACGTGACTTTGAGTTTCGTAATATGCGGCTACTAGAGTTGTAATTCGGGTGGAAATTTTATACGTGAGCGTTAGTGCGCGGCAAGCGAGAAATGCGGGTGGAAAATAAACGCAAGCCTTTTTCCCGAACTTAGATATTGCGCAAGGTGCGCATCACTTCATCGCAAGTTGGATCTGCGAAGCCTACACTGTTTGCCCAACTCGACGTTTGCCTTTTCTTTTTTATTTCGCTCTCTATCCAGCCATGCATCATCTTACGCCATTGCAAACGCACTCGACCAGGCTCAAGTGCAGCACATGCAACCGAGCGAGATATCCTGTTGGGTCAAAGCAACGGCTATACTTCGTCTAAATTTTTCCATATTTATTGTTTCGTTAGTATACGGCTAGGTGATAAACCTACATACGTAGGTACAGTACTCACGGATTGAAACGCGACATCATTTTTCTTTTCTTTAGTATAACGACTCCTACGAGCAATTGCTCGTGATAACCGCGTCATGTCGCTGCAAATCTGGCCGCTAAATGTAACGTTGACTCCGATGAAAGTGCCACATCATATAACGTACATTTATACGTCATATAACGTAGTACATTTCACTCACGAACAATAAACGCGTTCTAGTTTTACCGGCTTGAATACTAATGACCTGTTCAATCTTAGATGTGGTCGGCCGTGTAAATGTCGCTGATAAGGCACTATGTGCAAAAAGTGAACAAGAAATTACTGATGAAAGGGCCTGTTATGTGTAAATAGAGTGCGACAGATAAGCGAACCGTTTTCTAAGCATGGGGTGTTCCCAACCGTACCGTTTCAGAGTTTTAATCCGTTATCTCTTTTCGAATTCCTGTGTGTGTAACTAACAAAAATGAGGCTCCTCGATAATTTTCTGCTTGTCGTTTACTATATCTACATGTCAGCATGCAATATACCTTGATTTTTTTCTTTCCTTCTGGGGCTAGAAGAAAGTTGCTGCGTATGTAACACTCCCTCCCGCGCTTCTACTCAGCAATAATCAACGGAGGTAGATGCGCTTTCCGAACTATAGTGAAGTCGGCGCAAAATCACATTAAGGCCGGCTTGTGGCTTTTTCTTCTGGTTACGCGGGCAGCCGCTGTATGTGGGCGTTCTTTGTTGCGTCGATGACAGGGCGCGCTAGAAACGAGCAATGCAGCTTTTCGGAAAGCGTAGTTCCTGCTAAATGGCTGTTTCGACGGGTTTTCGCTTCGTCGAAAGAGAAGAAGTGCCAAGGGGAAAATTCCATGATTGACTTGGCATGGAGAAAGCACCGCCCGACGTAGCGTTTAAAAATAATCGTCACGCAGGAGCACGGTTTTCAATTTTTAAGCAGCTTTCACGGTTCTTTGCCTCATCAGCCTTGAGCGATGTAAGCGACAACAACAAAAAGTGGCGTTAGAGGTTCCACTTTTCACTGGTACTCGCAGGCTCGAACATCTATGAAGACCAGGGAAGCTGCATTACGTTCTAGTAATTAAAGGTACTGACAGCCGGCGAGAACGTGTGAATAGATGCTAGTGAAAATGGAAGACTCATGAATTATATTGAAAGAGTTGAGCATTCTCTTCGCGATTTGAATAGGATTAGTCTATTTAAATTGAGTTTGAAAGTCACAAAACTAGAACGTCACGCCGCCTGGTGGACAAGCCATGGAACTGCGCAAAGGAGTCGTTATGGTTGCTGTCCGCAGTTTGCTTTTGTTAGGGCGCACCATAGTTCGTGCTTAAACTTACAGTACATCTGTAAATGATGACACATCCCCGCTTTATTCTGGTCTTATTACTAGGTTTAAAAAAAGTTGACGCTGAGAAGCGTCGCTGCCCTCGCACCAACATTTGGAACCCCGCGTTTCCGTGCCCTAAAAAGCGCAGCAGCAATATTTCCGGTCGCCGTCACATGTGATTCCCTGAGCAGGAACGTCGTGTATGCCGTCATACCAGCGCCAAAATTTGATTGAAAGGGAAATAATCTGTCTGGCGTTGCATAAGTACAATTAAAACTCGATCTAACGAAACCCGATTTTACGAATTTCCCGATCTAACGAAGAAACTATCATTACCCGGAAGGTACCCGTAGGCTTCAATGCTGTCATCAACCCGAATTAATGAAACTACCTTGGTTCCTAACCAGATTTAGCGACGCATTTCCTGAAAGAAATGAGCAAAAATGGGGTGATTTCTTCTCAATTTTGGCACAGACGGGTTTTTCTTTGAGCGTGCGCTCTAGCTAACGCTGTCGAGTTAAGACATGCAGCCGCCGTAGTCACGGCATCAAAAGCGAAAAGTCACCGTCGGCATCGGCGGTGTCAACAAGAGTGATGCAAAAGAATGTTGCAGTGGCTTAGCTAGGCTATGCCGGGATATACGTATCGTTAGCGATGGTTCAGCTGATTATTCTTAGCTTTTCGTGTCTCCGCAGCACGTTTAGCCTTCTTCTGTTAATTTTTCCTACGCTCAACCGCTAATTGCCAGGCAACTACTTCGGGATCCGATGAGTTAAGCTTCTCCGCTCTTCTGCGCCGTTGAGAAGCATTCACGCTCTCCTTCTCCATGGCTATATCACACTGGCAAACGCCAGTCAGAGGCGCTATCAAGCGGCTCCAGCGCAGTGTCAGATGGCGACTGCACAGCGAAGGCGAATAGCAGCACGGCCGCCAGCGCCAGTGCGCCTGCCACGGCTACGACGTCACTGTCTCTGGAATGCGCAGGCAGGCGGCGGCGGAGTGCGCGGGAGGTGCCGGCTCCGGTGCGCCAGCTGCGTGACATCACTGATCCTCGCGCATGCGCAGCAAGCTCTTGAGGAGGCGCGCGAAACTGGCTCGGCTAGGCCAGTGTAGCTAACGCTACAAAATTATCACCATGTGGTGATGTCACAGGTCACAGCAATTTGTGTCGTCACTATGACATCACATCACGTGACGTCACATTATTGCGTCCTCATCGGTAGTGGTTTGTTGTCCCTTCAAGTATACTCCCAAAGAACATGGTGGTGGCTTTCGTTATTGGTTTATGCGAGAGATGGCACCGATCGCCTCCTTGGAACTTTCTTGCTCTGCCTGCTAGCATATTAATTGCATTCGTTCTTCCTGTCTTTGAATATCAGCATGTACGTAGCGTGTTCTAGCGCGGTACATAAAAGAAAGGAGCACGGCACAGACGTAGAGAAAGGTAGGCGCTAATGGATGACCAACTCGCCCGATCAGCAACGCTTCAGAATATTGACATATGCTTGTCGTAGTTTCAAGTGACCGTCAACCTGACGACCGCTAGGTGGCGGCGAGTAGTGCGGACGTGTTCCCCACGGCTCCCGACATCGATGCAATTTTAATCGGTCGATGCCCGTTTCGGCCTATCTGCACTACCGGATCATCACCGGCAAGTCACTGGGAGCACTTGGATATCAAATTTACCCCGGTAGGCCTCATCTTTACCCTTTTTTGAAGCTTAGTTCTGAACTCACCCGCTAAGCCTAACCTAGGCCAAGCACGACTACGCTCTCTCGGCGCCCGCCGCCCGGTGCTTGCCACCGCAGCTGCAAGCATGCCGCTAGAAGCAATGGTCGAAGGCGAAGATATCTCTCCCGAAGCCGCCGCAGGATGTGGCTGGCTCACAGCCTATCGTCGTCGTAACGCAAGCAAAGCACATGCCGCCGCAAAGGCGCCGCAGCATGTAAGGCAACATGGCGCCGCAGCTGGCGCCAAACCGCCCAGTCCACTTAAAAGGCTTGCTACTGCCAGCAAGCTGCCGGATCTACCCAAGGATCACTTCAGAGTCGTCGTTCGCCCGGGCGGCGGTCTCGACGTACGTCTCTGCAGTCAACACAAGGTTTTCAACGCACTCACGATGGCCGCACGCCTGCCGCCGTCGGCTACCGAAGAAGACATCGTCTGCGCGAACTCGATGCAGAACATCTTCGTGGTGAGCACACCGCAAGAAACGAATGCGCTTGGTTATTGCACCGTTCAAGAAATTATTCTCACCGAACAGCGACACCCAGTAGCTACCTATCTTACCCCGCCGGGTCACTCCTGCCGCGGGGTGATACGAGGCGTCGACGTCGACTTCACCGACGCCGACTTGCAACGCATGCTACGAACGCCGCGCAACCCAACAGTGCTTGGCGCACGCCGAATCAAGAACACTACCACGATCGTCATCCTGTTCAACGGCCTCAAGGTACCGAACTATGTCTACTGCGGACCGATCATGCATCGCTGCACTCTCTACAAACGCCAAATAGACACTTGCCGCAACTGCGGCCGAGTGGGTCACCGCCAGGACGTCTGCCCGCACCCCACCGACAAGGTGTGTGATCAGTGCGGCCACGGACCTCCCGGACCGGAGCACGTATGCTCTGCACCCAAGTGCGCACTGTGTGGAGGCGCCCACGTAACGGGCGACCGGACCTGCCGGAGCCGCTATCAAGTACCTTACCTCGTGCGGCGCCGTCGCCAACGTCGCCGGCGTCGCAACAAGAGCCGTTCGTCACCGGTGCCCGCTGCAAGCCTCCTGCCTGCAGCAAATACTCAGTCTACACCTACAAGGGCCGTTCCACCCCAAGACCAGGCCACACCGGGCAGCTCTCGGGCCCCGGACACCTCCAAGCCCACTTGGGTCGACAAGGTCGCCGGTAAAGGTGAGACCCGCGCCCCCGCGCGCTCGGGATCATTGCCACAGCCCGTAGCAGACAAAATTCAAACTCTGGAACGCGAGAACGCCTTTCTTTCCAAAGAGCTTTCTGAGATCAAGGCGCTCCTTAAAACGCCCCAGCCTAGAGAGCCACGCGAGAGCAACGCGAGTGAACCTCCTGCTGCCTCAAACCCAGCACGCGGCGCGAAAAAGCGCGCAGGCCCCGCGCTAGAGGCCGAAGAACCTCTAACGATGTCGAGCATTATAGCACACATGACGGCGCTGCTAGAACAGTTCCGTGCAGACATATTGTCCGAAATCAACCCACTGAAACTTCAAATGACTGAAATAACAGCACGAGTACAAATCCTCGAAGGCGACCGGCATCAACAGATGCAGGGCCGGCCAATGCTTCCTCATTAAACATGGCTAGCTCAACCAATCTCACCATTTGGCAATGGAATTGCCTTAGCCTCCCAAAACGGAAGGACGCCTTACAACAATTACTGCGCTCAAACGCTGAGAACCCTTCTGTCCTCCTCCTTCAGGAGACGCTCACCGATAGCCCCGCATTGCGAGGATACCGCGTGGAGTCAGTTTTTCAGAGGGGTAAAAGGGGGATTGCTACTTGTATTGCAAAATCTTTATCGTACACCAAGCATGAAGTTCGCCCTGACCTCAAGGTCGAACACATCTTGATAGAACTCATTCCGAACGCACACCTCAAACAGTCGGTCTTTCTTCTTAACGTATACAGCTCACCTGCCGACCGCAGAGAAACTTTCATAGCCCTCTTTCAGAAAGCATGCAAGATAGCAGGTGACAATCCGCTGTTGATTGCAGGCGATTTTAACGCTGCGCACCCCGATTGGGGTTACGGATACCTCCACTCGAAAGGCAAAGCGCTTGCCACGCAAATAGCACACCACTGTCTCGCACTACTCACAGACCCCGCGTTCCCTACACACACGGGTAACTCGGTAACAAGAGATACTACTCCAGACTTAGCACTAGTTCGAAACGTCCGCAACCCTACGTGGATTAACACACAGGTCAACCTAGGTAGCGATCACTACATCTGTAGCATCACCCTAGCCGTATCCAGTCCCCCACCCCGTAAATTCAAGGTGGTCGACTGGGATAATTTTCGCACCTTTAGAAAACAAGATGAAAACACCTACACCTCTGTTCGAGACCTGTTCGCTCGGTTACAAGAGGACGTAGCGAGAGTCACAAAAGAAATAGAAACCACGCGCGATGTAGAGCGTATGGATAGCCGACTTGCTCACCTCATCGAGGCGCAGCAAGCCTTACAAGCAAAGTGGAAAACGCAAAAGCTCAACCGCCGTCTTCGCAAAAAGATCGCGGAGCTCAACAAGCAAATCGAAGAGCACAGTCGCACTTTAGCTAAACAGCAATGGGCCGAAGTATGCAACTCGGTAGACGCCCAGATACGTAAAGGATCCAAATGGAACCTGCTCAAACATCTGTTGGGCGACAAACCCACGAAATCCAATCAGCAACTCACCATAGACCGCTTAATTCATAAGCTTCGCAAGGAAAACTTTACAGACGAACAGATTACACACGAGCTCGCGTCGCGCTACCTCTGTACCGAGTCGAGCTCAGACACGGATTACCCCCCACCTCCAATGCACACGGAAGAAGACCCATTGGCTTCTCCCTTCACGAGTGCGGAGGTGCGGGCGGTACTCGCTGAGCTTAACTGTAGATCAGCCCCTGGCCCAGACGGCATTACAAACAAAATGCTCAAAAATCTCGCTGACGAGGACATAGACCTCCTCACTAAACATATCAACGAGGTATGGGAATCCGGCGAAATCCCGCTCGAATGGCGCGAAGCCGCCGTCGTGCTCATACCTAAGCCGGGCAAACCCCTTGAGCTTGGCTCGCTCAGGCCCATCTCGCTCACCTCGTGTGTGGGCAAGGTAACTGAGCACGTCATTCTCAAACGGGTCACGAAACATGCGGAAGAGAAACGCCTCCTCCCTTTTACTCAAATAGGCTTTCGCCCGTCCATGTCGACACAGGACGTCATGCTTATTCTGAAACACAAGATCTTAACGGGCAAGTCCAGGGACACCAGGGCCGTGCTCGCTCTAGATCTAGAAAAGGCTTTCGACAACGTTAAACACTCGCACATACTACAAGCGATTGCTGACGCTGGACTTGGCAACCGCTTCTATGCGTACGTGCGGTCGTTTCTCAAAGACCGCAAAGCCACCATTAGACTAGGCTGTTTGGGTTCCAAGTCGTACGACTTGGGTCCCAGAGGCACACCGCAGGGAGCAGTTCTCTCTCCATTTCTCTTCAACTTAGCGTTGAGTGCTCTTTCGAGAGAATTGAGCTCAATAGATGGCCTTGGCCACGCTTTCTACGCCGATGATATTACCATCTGGTGTGAGGGCGGTAGCGACGGGGACATCGAACGCAATCTACAGACCGCGGTAGACAAGGTACAGGCCTACCTCCGAGAGACGGGCTTACGGCTATCAGCCAAAAAGTCTGAACTTTTACTCTATCGACCGAAACTAGGTCCCAAACGGCTTCCCAACTCACCCATCTCTGTATACACAGAAGACGGTGCGCAAATACCACAAGTAACTTCGGTTCGTATACTAGGAGTGATCCTGCAGGAGGACGGCAGGAACGGACTCAGCATAGAGCGCATAGCCACTAAAGCAGACTCCATGTCTAAACTAATCAAACGCGTCGCCAACAAACAAGGCGGACTATCGGAAGAAAATCTACGGCGTCTCTTCCATGCTTTTCTCATGAGCCACATAAATTACGTAGCCGTAGCTCACCCCTGGACCAAAGGGGATGAGAACAAGCTTAATCTAGTCATTAGAAAGAGTATGAAACAGGTACTTGGACTCCCCATTCAAACCAACACAAAGAAACTCGTGGCATTAGGCCTTCATAACACTTTCAGTGAGATTGTCGAGGCCCAAAAGCTAGCCCAGATTGCTCGACTCTCCTCGACAGAGGCGGGAAGGCAACTCCTGGCCTACCTCAAAATAAGTTCTCCGATCATCAACCAAAGAGAGTGCACGCTGCCGTCAGAGCTTCGAGAACGCCTCATCGTTCCCCCGCTCCCACGTAACATGCACCCGAAATACAACCCCGGCCGACGTAAGGCCAGAGCAGCCGCCCTCCTCAAAACGGCTGCTGCAATGCCCGATTCGGTAGCTTTCGTAGACGCCGCTCAATACGTCAAATTTCAGCACTTCGTCGCAGCCGTTACGTCGCTGCAAGGCGAACACCTCACTTCTCTAACACTCCCCAACACGGATGCAGACCGCGCAGAACAGGTAGCTATAGCATTAGCTCTGGCGACCACGGATCGCACAACAGTCTACACAGACTCCAAAGCCGCAGCACAGGCCTTTCGCACCGGCTCGGTTTGTAAAGAGGCAGCCCGCGTGCTCTCGCGTGCAACGATGGGCCGATACTAAACACTTGATCTGGTTTCCCGGCCACGTGGGCCAAGATGCTCACCCCCTCGTCCCCAACGCCAACGAGCTAGCTCACTCCCAGGCGCGAGACCTTACTCGCCGCGCCAGGAAAGAGGGCGGCCCGAGGCCCAAGGGCGAGCCATGGCAGCGGGACCCGCTCCTAACGTACAACGAAATTTGTCAGCACTACCGCCTTGAGCGCAGAAAGTTTCCTCTACCTCACCCTCATCTAACGAGACCGCAAACTCTCACTTTACGACTGTTACAAACAGGTGCTTACCCTTCACCTATAATTTATTCACGATTCATGAATGAAATAAAGCCGGGTTGCCTTCGATGTGGGCTCCCGAGATGTAATCTAAAACATATGCTGTGGCAATGCCCCATGCTGCGCGCGGCTGCAGGGTCTCCAGCCACTGAAGAAGAATGGACCACTCTCCTCACCAGTCCCCAAGAGGACGACCAACTTCGGGCTGTCCAGAGAGCCCACGACCTGGCCGTCAAGTTTAACCTCCCGGTCCCGTCGTGGACGCGGCCCGCGGACGAGCCCTGACTCGCTCTTCTCAGGACCAAATAAAGTTCAGTTCAGTTCAGACCGTCAACCTCACCTGCATCACAATACATGGGAGGAATTCATGCTCAGGCTGCCCTCGCGGACTTTTCACACGCGCAGGCGTGTGCTATAGTGGCAAATAAATTACTGCGGTAGCTTTCGGGCGAAGCTACGTTACAATTTTATATTTAAAAGGCCGCGAAAGTTCCTATTACGAACTTCCCGATTTAACGAAATAATTCGAGCGCCCCATCACTTCGTTAAATGGAGTTTCAACTGTATCGCTATTTTGCCAATGGCAGTGGTTGGCACGCGTCACTTGGGGGTTACTAACCTATGCCGTGCTGCTTCGCGGTTTTCACTAGTTTGCTTTGCCAGCATTTCTACCGCCAGAGCCAGGGTCGTCAGCGACGTGCCACTGTGCTAATGACGTCACTCGTGACGTTTCTGCTCAGGTCATGTGACTCTCTTACATGCGACGGTGGCCGGAACTTTTGCTACTGCGCTTTTTAGGGCACGAAAACGCGCAATAGAACCGAAAACAAGTGCCCAGCCGCGGTGCATGCGTGCGGCGTGCGTGCATGCACGGCGTGCCGCAGCGCGCAAACTCAAACCGCCGCAATCCAGGCTTGATTGATAGGTACTCACTTGTTTGCCGGCGTACAATCGCTATCGCTCTCGCCTAGCACTGTTTGCCGCATGTGTTGCGTGTACAACTTCAACCGTGCTGCAGATCGAAAAATTCTGACAAAAAAATATTTGACGGCGTTTTAGCTATGTCATTCTATGATTAGAGGCTCTGACCGGTATGCTTTCCTCTGTACTCAAAAAGAGAGGAAGAGGGGTACCATAAAAATTGGTTCTCACTTCCCTTAAAGGGGCTCATGCAACATTCCTTCAGCATGGTGAGAAAACGCTGCCGATCGGTAGTCGAGGCTCCTTAGAACACGTGAGCCAAACATTGTAGAGCAGCACGCGCCCGGGAATGTAAAATTAATTCTCAGTCAGCTAAAGATCGCTTCCTATTCTCTCTGCAAATGATGCCATATGCTCAAGTTACCGCGTCATGTATCCAAATTCACGGCCATTGACTGATCTGAGCATCGTTGGCTGCATAGTTACTGCGCCCGCCACGGGAGGGCGCCACGTGCCCGCGCAGGCTAGAGTGCCTCGATGCGCGCGCCCCCGCTAAGAGTGCGGTCATTCTTTGAAAGGGTCGACGCCGCCTCGACTCGCGCGTCCGCCATGTTTTAGCCCACGCCGCGCTTTGGTTAAACGTGCATGCTGCGCCTACCGCCTTGTCGCCCGTCTGCTCCGCCGCGAGTCCCGCAGGATGACTGGATGTTGCGTGCCACAGTGCACGAACCATTCTAGGAATGGTTGGAAGATGTTTTCTTTCCCAAGGGATCCTAAAAGAAGACTTTTATGGACAGTGAGGATAAAGCGTGACAAGTGGCAGGCGACGAATGCCTCTCGTGTGTGCAGCGTGAGTATTGCAAGCTTTGTTGCTGTTTCCCATCACCTTTCCTTTGCTACGTCGGGTGCTTTTGGGACGACTTCTGAAACGGCGTATATGTTACTAGTAACGCAGTCACAGAATAGACTATTGTAAGTTATGTGTGTGCCGTGGCTTTGAGTGCGAGTTGGTGCCTCTTCAGCGCGCATTGTCGCACTTGAACACGATCGAACGTTGAGCGAACTGGTAATGCCAAATGGTTTTATCGCGTTTGAACCATTCGCATAAATTTGGCGCTGTTTTCGGGGTGTGCTTGGAAAACGTGCTTTCATTGTCGCGAGCATCTCCTTTTGTTTTTTTTATGCACGAAGGTGTGATAATGAATATTGTCGCGTCTATAGTGAACTGCAAGTATTTGGTACGAGTTGTGATTTCTTTCCTAGCAGGAACTAGAAATCGAGAATGTTATTTTTCGTTATCCGGTGGAATAATTTGCCAGAATTGCTTTCTCTGAACAAACGCTTTCTTGTGTACATTACCATACGCGGTCATTAGTTTCAACGCGGCATTCACAGCGCTGAAAAACATTGAAACATTACATAAGTATAGTCGTTTCCGCTGCGATTAATAAACGACATTCTGATGCTTAGTGCAATTTCGCTGGTATTTTTTCGAAATGGGAAATACAGCCATATTTTAAAATAGGTATTCAATAAGAGGACACGAAGACGCATACATCCGGCAATCGGTCACATATAATAGCAGCCTCGGAACCTGCGCGCGGATTCCAATCGCTTTAAGATTTAGCTGAACAGCGAGTAGAACTTAGGACTCTCACGTCACCAAATTGATCACTGGTGATGGATGTTGGGAAATGCTGTGTGTATGGCACTCTGAAAATGTGCGTTTGCTATGTTGACAACATTCTCTCTCTGCACATCAAGTGCAGAGAGAGCCCGTAATGATGAATGGGATGGAAACGTTGCGCTCCGGTATATTTCATCTAAGTTTATTTTCACTCCATATCTCTAATGTAGCCGTCAAATCTGCGCGCGCTGTCTTCAAATTTTTATATTTCGCTAATTCGTTCGCTTCACTAGGTGCGTTTCTCGCTCAAATTAAGAAAGATTGCTTAAGAAAGACGCGCAATTTGCATTGCGCGTCTCAATACTGCGTGTCTCGTTTCGAGAATTCGAGCTGGAATAATTTCAGACGTACATGAAAGCATACATTCTGCGCCTTTATGTAAGGCGCATTATTGCACCGCTTTTCGTTTCGGCAGTCCCGGGAATGATACCTTTCAATTATTGTTTTCTAATAGACAGTATTCCGCATCTTTAACTTTCCTGAATAAAGCTAAACTGTCGTGCCTTCAAAAAGACACCGCACGAACATATATACCCGCAAAGTATAAAAGTAAATAGTGATGCCTGCAGCTCTCAGGGATCCAAAGCAGCTGTGCGCCGCTCAGCCACAGCCCAGCGGCCGCGCTGGCAGGGAGTATCACTGCGTTCTGCGACACCTTTAGGCGCAAAGTATTCGATTACTTGTTCTGATGCATGCCTGGAAACTTTTAACTAGCGACTTCCGTGAACGATTTTGCGTTTGCGAGGGCAAATCCGGCACAAAGTGTTTTTACTCGAGAGCAAAAGGCTGCGAATCCGCGCGCCGGCAGTGCGCGCCTTGACGATTGGGATCAGTAATGGCGACCGCTGTAGCAGACGACGCGCTTGTCTCCACCCTGAACGGAGCGGAGGCGAACGAGCGCATCGAGGCACTCTAGCGCAGGCGCTCGCGATCTCACTATAGGTTAGCCGCGCGTTCAAAGAACAAAAAAAAAAAAGAGAGAGAAAGTGCTCAATATCAGGACGCGCGCGTGACTTGACTTCTTTCCCCCGTATGTCCCTCCCTACTTAGCTTCCAGCGTGCTCATCAGGACGAAAGAAGAGAGAAAGCAATTACAGCGTGCGACAAATTTCTGTAACTCCGCTCATACTCAACGGATTCTAAAAATTTTTGTGATGGTCGATTCGTGAGGCAGTAAACTCCTCTAGTGAAGCCTTTCGATGGTTACTTGCAAAGTTGTTGCAGGGCCCCTTTAAATATTTATAAGATATAGGTAATTAGGTGGGGAATTTTCTGCCACAGACGACATAACGATCTCGCTCAAGGTGGATTGTAGAGGGCCCGTATATGTTCGTAAAAAAAGCGTTTGTCCTCGAACTCATTATAAGAGGGAATGCCCGCGAATTGTGTTTCTGGACTAACAATGACCGAATACGGCAGACGAATAGCAATTTGCGCTTACAAAGAGAAAAATTTGCAGTGGCTTAGCTCGGCTATGCCAGGGTATACGTAGCGTTACCCAAAGGTTCAGCTGATTATTCTTAGCTTTCCAGATTGTCTAGGATTATTAGCCTTCTTCTGCTCATTCTTCGTACGCTGAAACGCTAATTGCCAGGCAACTACTTCGGGATCCAATGAGATAAGCTTCTCGGCTCTACTGCGCCGTTGAGCGGCATTTGCGCTCTCCTTCTCCATGGCGTTGCCCACCTGCAAACGCCAGTCAGAGGCGCTATCAAGCGGCTCCAGCACAGTATCAGACGGCGACTGCACAGCGAAGGCGAATAGCTGCGCGCGCGCCGGCGCCAGTGTGTCTGCCATGGCTACGATGCCGCTCCTCTCAAATGCGCAGACCAGCAGCGGCGAGTCGCACGCGGTGGTGGCGGAGTCTGCGCGCGCGCCGGTGCCAGTGTGTCTGCCACGGCTACGACGCCACTCCTCCCGAACGCGCAAACCAGCAGCGGCGAGCCGCTCGCGGCGGTGGCGGAGAGCGCGTGAGATGCCGGCTCCGGTGAGCCAGCTGTGTGACATCACTGACCCTCGCGCATGCGCACGGCTCATGAGGATCCACGCGAAATCGGCTCCGGCTAGGCAAGTGTAGCTAACGCTACAAAATTTGCCTCACGGGCCTGTACTCACGACGAACAATGTCCTTACCCTATGAAACTGCTCGAGCAAAGATACCAGTGTCAGTTGCGCTGTCAGACTGCGATTAGCAATACCGGCCGCCCGATGGCAAACAACACTGAGGGACGAAAGCTTAGCGATTTCAGCCCAATGGCCAAATTCACTTACGAACAACAAGCTCTGTTATTTTGGTCCCTGCAGAAATGGCGAATCTTTTCGTTCGCGGATGTTCTCTGCCCATTGACCAAACGCCTTCGCTAACGATTTGTGTAGCTCCGGCTATATTGGCGGCAATTTACTCTTCCGAGGAGTTCTGTTGTAAAAGAGTAACTTAACCATTGTAGAAGGATATAGGCTTTAGCGCTCCGCGTCCCCATGGCTGCTGCCCATCTCTACAAATTACGACTAAGCATAAAGCTTCTCGGCGCGGGGATTTCTGCTGTTTCTAACAACATAATACGACGACTATAGTGATCGCAGTAAGTGTAACGCGAGATCACCTGAATATGCTGGAGCAGATTATTGGCGATCATGTAAAGCATTTTAACGTGCTCGGTGCACTCGTTGACGAGGGGACATTTACACCGCGTGCAGTTCCTTACAAACGCTCGTTAGCCATCAGCCGAGGCAAGAAGCGAGTTCCGCCAGTTATGTATGTTTTACTATATCGTTTTCACAGTAAGATAGCCAAACTCGGCATATTACATAGCTGGCATAAAATGCTTTTACTCTCCATTAAGACTGGTTGTTCGAATTATGCCCGAGGAATCAAAGTGTAATTAAGTATTCTTCAACCTCTCGTGTTTTGATATAGCCTGCAAGATCGTCGTTCATTTGTAGGGGTTGTAGGAGGAAGGAAGAGGACAAAAGGGAGAAGGCAGGGAGGTTAACCAGGCACACGCCCGGTTTTCTACCCTACGCTGGGGGAATGGGGAAGGGGGAAAGGAAAGAAGGAAATGGTCAGGTAAATGCGCTGACTGTTATGTGGCGGTGGCGGCACTATACAATAGTCAAAGGTGTTCGCACAGGCCCGTCGTCCTCAAGGAGCACAAAAGTGCTTTAACTGCCTTGTGAGCCCACGAGCGATAAGGACAGCGCTCCAGCAGCATCTGCAAAGAGAGTGTCTGATCGTCCGATCATAGATTTCTGTAATAACGGTATGAGAACATATGATTAAGGAAACAAGGTACACAGCTACCTAGAATACGAAGACGCGTAGTGTTGCAAGTTAATACCACTGTTCTGAGGTCACGGCGCACAATATGCAATCTATTCGCCTCGCCGCGCGAGCTCGTTGGCATGCAAAAGCTTGTCACTGTTGTCGCCTGCAGGCAGCATAAAAGTATAATACCATTTACCAAGCCTTTTCCTACTCACGCTTACCCGTAGACTCTCGCGCAGAAACGTTCCTTCGTTACTATTGCGCTTACCTAGCGCTATAATAAAACAGAGCATAGTAGATAGAACATAATTGATAAGTCTAGAATGGCGCAAAGTAATTACGTTGCCAACCACCCCGTGTTACAGAACTGTATGGGTTCAAGAATCTTCATGATCAATCCGGGTGACTGACCATGAAAATAGCGAGATAAATTCCTTAATTCAGGAAAGGGAGGACCGAAGGTGGCTGATGAGAGAGGTACCATCATCACATTATTTGATTTGGACACAGAGGAAACAGCGGGGGAGCAGCCTGACAACTGCCCCTAGTGGGGCGCAACGCCTGGCTACTCCTTCGGTACGGGGAAACATAGAAGAAAGGAAGGTAGGATGAAAGAAAGAGGAAAGAAAACAAATAACACAGACGGAGACAGAAATAAGTAGTAACACGAAAAAGAAATGTCAGTAAACGAGAGGCCAAATCGGATTTGTTCATGAAAGAAGTGCGCGATGGGCCTGGTCACGCGGAGCAGCGCACCCTGCCGGAAGCAGGCAATCATCAAGGCCCATACACTTAAAGTCCATTAAGTCAATATTCCTTGATGAGCAGTGCCCTCCGTATCAATAAGGTGTTGAAGTGTCTCCCAGGAGCCACAAGACGTACATAACACTGTCCACACGTCCTGGACGATATAATCGTTCGCGCACTTACACAGGCAGGCCCACGCTAAGTTACGCACGCCAAGCCTCTGGCAAGCCCCGCCACGGTGGTCTAGTGGTTATGGCGCTCGACTGCTGACTCAAAGGTCGCGGGATCGAATCCTGGCCGCGGCGGCTGTATTTTAGATGTGGGCGAAAATGTTTGAGGCCCGTGTACTTAGATTTATTTGGTGCACGTTAAAGAACCGCGGATGGTCGAAATTTCCGGAGCCCTCCACTACGGCGTCTCTCATACTTATACCGTGGTTTTGGGAATTTAAACCCCGGATATTAATTAAGCCTCTAGCAACTACAAAGTGGACTAATGTGACAAGCTCATCAGGGGGTTCGAAAATGTCTTTTATACAACTTCCAAAGAAGAATGTAGAAAAATAGCGTTGTTCTTTGGATGAATAGAGAAGATACCACTTCTTTAAGTATCCGCCAGATTCTCCTGCACAAACACAAGAATGACATGACACTATATGGTCGCCTCGATGTTGGGTCACGTGGGGACCCAGGGAGGAGGTAACGAGGTGGCACACAGTTTTGTCACTTCAAATGATAGAGCTCTACCTTGTCATCTCCAGCATCTCCTACGCGGATCTTCCGATCTCGGTAGCCGTCGTTACGCAAATTTGCCACCGAACACTCGCTTCGAAATGGCTCGACTGCAACGCTTCCTGAAGTACATTAATCGGGAGAGACTCAATGATGTCACCCCTCCTCGCATGTTTAAGAACCTCGCCCTCAGCCGATCCCAGGAAATATTTATTAACAAGTTACTGGCAAACACAGGCACTGCCCCTCACATAATTCATAAATGGCGGACTTTTGCTGAAGGGAAGAGAGGCATTGCACTCTCTGCCCCCTGCATGCATAGCCAACATCGAGCGCCTCATTTTGCACTGCCCTACTTTGCCACGCAAATATGAACCAAGTTGCTTTAAAATGCTGCGTATTCACAACGTAGCTTCCCCAGTGGATGCCAATTTTCGCTCACTATAAGTGAAATCGGCTTCTCAGCAGCAGCATTCCTGAAAATATTCCGTTCTCTCGATCTCTTTCTTTCGGCTTTATTTTTTTTCTCTTCATTTTCTTCTCTTTACTCAATTACCTTTCATCCGTCTCACCCAATCTTCTTCCATTTCCCTTTTATTTAATAGCTTCTTTCTTTGTTGAACAGGGTATTCAGGCGTACCGGTATAGTGAGAGCAACCATTCGTATTGAAACTAACTATGCCGCAGGCCGTTCCTGTTCTATTAGGCTTTTCTGGAAGAAAGTATTTCGGGCTCTTGCGACAATGCACGCTTTCACGACACTCTTCCTTGCCAAACTCGATTTGACAGTCTTTTGTGGCTGCAAATCAATGCCAGCGGCTTGAGGCTTACACGTCTATGTTCGATACCGCCGTCAAAATCGTATTGTGGTACCTTTCCTTAAAGACAAGTCTTTCAGACGCAGACATGTGCGTTAAAGTGCAAGAATATTTTTCTGTCTTTCTAAAAGACAGTAAGAAGTGCTGACAATGTAGAGATATCAATTTTTCTAAGGTGACATAGTTTTTCAAGCAAGGCACTTTGAGCATCTATCTATCTATCTATCTATCTATCTATCTATCTATCTATCTATCTATCTATCTATCTATCTATCTATCTATCTATCTATCTATCTATCTATCTATCTATCTATCTATCTATCTATCTATCTATCTATCTATCTATCTATCTATCTATCTATCTATCTATCTATCTATCTATCTATCCGCCTACGTCTGGGTGCTCTCGTGATCGTCTCCTTAACTTAGTGTGGGAGGGTAAGAGGGTTTCACGAATATAACTGTCCGGTCGTGACATGAATAACGTGAAAATTCTGTCGCGTTGGTCGTCGAACCCTTTCTTCCAGACATCCGTGGCACATACCCGTATACCAAGGGCCGCGGTATGCAGGTATGCGCCACAGGTGATTGCCAGTTTATAGCTACCCAGGACCGGCGAGACCAGACATTGTTAATTTAAATGCAGGAGCGTTAAAAAAAACCAACATCGGCAGCGTTGACGCAATGAATGCAAAGAATAAAAATTAGCATCCCAGCAGGAAGCGAACCCAAGGAACCTGCGTGGCAGTCAGGTATTCCACCACAAGGCCACGCCAGGTCTAGAAATCGATTTGGAAAAAAAAACACCTTATGCAGTCGTTATGTCGGCGCAACGTGAATTTTGGTTGTGGTACTGGTTATCTAGTTTTATAACAAAGCAACAAACACTACTTATGTACTCCTACGATACAGGAGTCATGTAAGGTTAACGTCTGTGGTTCCAGTGTTGGCTTCGCTTTTATAGCAGTCTAACAAACATTACATTTGTATTCCTATGAGTCAGCAAGCTATATTCAAGCATTGCCCGGAGGAATATGCTAACGAAAGTTACGTATGATATTTACATCATCGCACCGCAGGGTGCCCTTCGTATCGATAATACTGACGTATGTGCTTTAAAGTGAGTGCTTACGTTACATGAGGCCACGAGTTACTCTTTAAACGTCAGTGTTGTCGACGTGCCTGGTAAGCCCACGATGTTGACACAACCAGTACCCTTATACCCCTGTCACACAGGGCACCTTAAGTGCACTTTGAGGGAGTGCACATCACCGCTAGTGTCATTCACACGCTGTCACACGGGAACGCTTAGTGACACTCGTTGCAAAGGGCACTTGCCAGCGAGTGCGTTCGTCAACCTCCCTTCGACCAGACGGATTGTGTAGCCTCGGTACCAGTGGCTCGAGAACAGATAAGTAATTATCCGAGGCTGAGTTCATAGTATTTTTTAAACTTTTGTTTTCGTTATTAGGAATGTTGTTATGCGTTAAAACATACTATACCACTAAAACTACTTTGTTATTCTCGTCCTCAGGCAGTTTACAGCCACGGCCGCCAGGGGCATGCCCAGCACACGCCGTGCAATGGCCGCATCGGCCGCGTTTCTACCTAAAGGTTACTTTAAGGGCTGCTTATAGCTATAACACATTATTACGTAAGAAACATTGCATGGAATAACAAATATCTGCTGCGCTACTTAATTACCCATCGTCATTACCATAATTTCCAAAGCACACTTCCCTTTCTTGTGTAGCAGCGCGCCACCAAAGTGACATTCTGGTGGCGTAAGTGCACTTGCTCAAAATGACACTAAATTTACCAGTGTGGCTGGGGTATTACAAGAACACGTCTATCCACCTCATAACGCTAGGTTCAAGGACAAAAAATTCCGCATAGAACCAGTCGCTGACTGCTTCGCATGAAACCGATTTCCACAAGGCGTGGGATCCGCCGAATTTTTTTCATCTTCTTCTCTTGGTCATTGTCCTGGCCGGTAAAAATTCGCATTACCAACTTTTGTTAGATTAAACAAGTAGACGTCTAACACTCGTGTCGTGAGTTTCATGTGGAGTCTTTCTACGGTAAGACAATATTTGACCACGATGCAATTCCCCAAAAAGACAAAATTTCAGCTTGTAGTCTAGATGTGCTGCATTTGTCGTCGCATCATAAATAAATCCCATGATTAAAAAAGAAAGCTTCAAAAGAACATCGGATGTGAACGTCCTTAAAAGTTTACTTTTTGATGTCTTAAGGCAGAATTTGCTACTGACCTATCAAATTTTTTGTCAGGGAATAAATATCGTAAACGACGTCGAGGATTGCAGCCCATAGGTGATAAAAGTCGTCCCTTACTGCCAGTAATGTCGCATGCCGCACAGAACTGACTGTCACGTGACATTGTCTGTGTGCGTCCTCCCTATATCCCTAACTCCCCCATCCCTTTACCCAGTGTAGGGTAGCCCACCAGTTACTCTTAAACTGGTTAATCTCCCTGCTTTTCCGCTCCCTGCCACTTCTCTTCTTACTGCCACTTCTCTTGAAGTCTGTTGGGGCACAGGCCAACGCGGCTCCGATTATGGTCTAGTTTAGTTTTACGTGCTATAGGGATGTCAAGGGGACCAGAGTGCTCGCTAAAGCCTAACCGACGACGCTCGATGGTGTTATTAGACGAGGCAGCACAAGTGTATATAGCAGGGCAAGCGGTAGGGCTGGCCCCAAGGCCAACTCCACACGTATGCCCTCAACCCCCCCCCCCCCCCTTCACTGCCCTCTATTCTCTCCTCGAAGAAAAGACGGGATAAATGGGGCGTGGACCAACCAACACGATTGGTGGGGGGCGAAGAGGAGCAACCCATGTCCGAGCGAAGACCGAAGGCCCTCGGCGTCGGCTTGACGTATCGTCAGGCGGAGTTGGCCTTCAGCCACTTATATATCTCTTCGTAGACATCGTTTTTTCACTCGCCTTTCGTTCGTTTTGGAAACGCTGTATAGACGGTGCGTCGGTGGACGATGGTCATCTCAAGCAGCCACGCGCTGCTGGCTGCTCTAACGCAGCCCGACCGTAACGATCCGAACGGCTCGCGGTAATAACCACGGATGCGGTAGAATTGGAACTACGTGCACCGTCTCCTGTGCGGGCGAATCCAAATACTGCCACTGCGAAGGAGCGACGGATGCGGTCCGCTCAGTTGCAGCTTCCTAGACGCCTCGAACGACAGAGACGAGAAAGAAGGGAACGGAGGAGGGAATGGTCGCTAAACAGGAGGTCCAATTTTGAGCAAAAATAAATGTCATCGATGTGTCTGAAGCAAAGAAGGACGGGAACGGACAAAGGACGGAAATTAAGAGGAAAAGATAGGCACCGTCAAGTTGAAGCTTTCGGCACAGTACGTCGCTGTTTGACCGATCTTTAAGAATGAGTGACGTACGTCGCTCTGTTTTGCGCAGTCGCACCTCGCCTCACAAGCAGCGCATTTTAGGCAGCCATCGAAGACACGACCATTACATTTCTTTATGGCAGGAAAAGCGGCGATCGCAGAAAACAACAAACGAACCATGTATGTACAGCAGCGGAATTTCATATTGGTTGTTAGCGCTAGTTAATTTGCCTTGTGTGGCAAAGTGGATATCAACACGCAGTCATTTAATTAAGAGAAACTCCACTTGGCGGCGCCCCCAATACTTGTACATTGCGCGATAGAAGGTGTGGAAGGCAAGCAGCGAAAGTACACAGGAAGCATGAGAACATAGCAACTTCGAGCTCCACTTCTAAACTCTCCTTGCCACGCACGACTGCAAGATTTGGCTGAGCTGTTCATAGCAGCGTCTGCTTTCCGCAGGATTTGTTTTCTAACTAAGCCCGAGGGATGGTTCATAACGCGCCGTAATAACGTGGGTGTGATGCCGAAGGTCAGGGACGTGAAGAGTATTCGGACTCACGAACAGGATCGGCGTGTTACGTACGCGGCTTAGACGACGTATATAAACTGAGGAGGAATCTGTCGGGCCCATATATGCGGATGTGAGAACTGTATATTGAAGAATGACGATTAAGGTGGTCGACGATTCGTTTTTCATTGCTTGCGTTTGTGCGTAGTTGACAGGCCAAAACCAGCTACGCACGAACAGCTCTTACGAACGACAAACATTTTAAATTTGGCTCCAGCACGCTATGATACGCTGAACGACTCTATCTGGAGTTCTTCTGTTGGATCGCATCTGTAGTAATACAAAATCTTTATGCTATATCATTTGACAGCGAATGCAGCCAGGATGTAGCGGGTTAGCCATGGGAAGTCGACTCCTAAGGTTTATCGAGAGCATTGCAGTAAAATGAAATGATCGTTCAGGGTTATCGAAGAACGTTTTCTGAAAGCATGTCATGTTTCTAGAAATCATCGTTCGCGCGCCACTTTTGCTCACTCATATTTTTCCTGTTTCGTCTCTACCTGAAACTTTACAGTGCAGTTGCACGTGAAATCGATGTGCACACTAAAAGCCCGTCGACTACAACGTCTCAAACATCACGAGAACGGTACAGATGGCGAATCGCAAATTGCACCATCGCGAGAAATAGATGAGCAAGCGTGTCCTTAATTTTTTTTTTTTTTCGCGGGCGGCATCGACGAGATCAAGTTTTTCTTGTTTCGCGTGGCTTGTTTCGAGACTCCAATCGCCTCATTTTCTTAAACTTTCTGACTACAAATGTTCCTCAAGACGAATATAGTAAGCTTTGGGAAGCGCAGGCATCCGAGCAGCAAAACAAGAGAACGTAAGCGTCAGCCTTTTCCGAACGCAGCGATTGCCGTCGAATACAAGGTCTCCTTTGGGGCTGCGCATGAAACGTTGCCTCAGTAAACAGGAACCGTCGTCTTATCCACGTCCGCCTTATATACTGTTCGTTATTTTCCCTCAGCGCAAAATTCGTGGGCTGTTTGTTAATTTGACTGTTTTTTGTTTGCTTAGTTGGTTCGGTTTTTTTGTTGATTTTTTCTTCTGTTCTTACGTCGTCAAACTTTCCAGTCTTCGGTTTTGTCACGGGTCGTTGATCTGGAAGGAAATTTTACGCTCCTGTTGAGATCAAAGGAAGTCGTAAATGCGATTCTTAAGGCCTCCCTCGTTTCTAAACTGCCAAATGTGGTCGGTTATCCAAGCAATAAAAGAGAAGGGAATCGCCGTGGTAACCTATTCCTAAGGTTGCCCCGTGTCGACATGGCGAATCGTCCTCGTGGCTCTAATTTCCTACGTTTTATTGCCGCTGTTTATGAGCATCAGGACGAGGGACGGACCACGCTCTTTATTTACAGCAAACGGTGGCCCACTGGAAGAGACCTCTTCGACGAAGCAAAACGAAAGTACGGAGATTCGAAGAGGGCTCCAAGATCCGTGAAGACAAGCCCCGCTTGAGCTGGCCCAATCAAAATGAGTTTCTTGGAAGAGCTTTCGCAAACATTCTGTACCTACTCGCACTTGAGACAACGCGTATGTCATCACGATTTCGCGACCAGCTATACAATAACGAAAAATCGCACCGAAAAGCTGCGTATGCGACCACCGCTCTTTTTTTTTCCCTCCCACGGTCGTTTCATTTCACAGGGAGATTACTGTTGCCATCCTGACGACCGGATTTCCATCCATGCGTCGTTCTTCTCCTTGCTTCGTTCCGAAATGCCACGAGCAATATAACTGGCGCAGCCATGCCTCCGAACTCACCCGTGCAAGCCTACGCTCAGTCGACCTATGCTTTGTTTGCCCATCGCTTTTTTAAATTGTTGTATAACGATCATATAGGAGACAAGGCTAGCTTGTTGAACCTGGCATTATAGCTGTCCCTGAACGTGCGTTATGTAACGGCGTCGGACGCAAAGTGATGAAACGTGGTGTATATAGTATATAGTGACGAGGAATCTTAACGGAGGCGACAATCTGACAAAGGGGCTTGTCTTTAACAGCGGCTGCAGCCGCTGTTAAACTTGTACCGAACGTGAAAATATTCAGGCGCAATAAGGAAGGTGAGGAATCGCCAATGTGGCATAGTCGAATGATTCGTTATGTAAACTGGAATAATTTATGTATTCTAGTGAGAATCATATATTAACGCAATATATTTTGTATATAATATCCTCTTTCGATAGAAAATGTACAATGTCTCTCGGAGGAAAACTAATCATATGTTGACCGAGAAAGGTTCGCATACAATACTCTTGGAACCCTCGCTTGGGAGTATACCGGGTGATAGAAATTAGGCTTTGTGTTTTTTTTTTTTTTTTTTTGGGGGGGGGGGGGGGGGGGGTTTAGAATTCAGTGCTGGGAGGTACGTGAAGACCACCTTTGCTGATAACTTATAACTGATGATGGTAAGTTATAGCTCACGCCTCGGGTCAATAAATATTGAGGTGGCACATGAACGCTAGTGCGTTGAGATATGTGTGAATAGACTTGAGTACAAACGTAAGCCGATATAAGGCTGATAGTAAAGCTCAAGATGAGCAGATATGACCATAGGTTGCCATAAAAGGTGGAGCTCACTCAAACTCACTCAAGAAGTATATTTTTCGGTTAGCGCTCACTCGGACTCGGACTCCCCAATATTTTCCTCAACCGGACTCACTCGGACTCACACTCACTAAAAACTTTCTTCAACCGGACTCACTCGGACTCAAACTCACTAAAATATTACTGACCCAGACTCACTCAGACTCAGACTCACAGCCCGATCTGAGTCTGAGCTAGTCTGCGCGAGTCGACTCATGAGTGAGTTTGCCCACCTATGATCGCGGCACATCAGGGAGGAATTTTGCTCCAGTCCTCACTGTCTTGTGTGTGTAATCATCTGAACCACAATTCGGCGTTGCAGCCAGGTATCTCGGAGCACGGACAGGCTATAAGAATTCCGCTATTCCCCTTCCCCCCGGCGTAGGGTAGCCAACCGGACTCTGTCTAGTTAACCTCCCTGCCTTCTCCCTTTTGTATTCCTTCCTTCTTTCCGCCAAGTGGAACTGTGTAGAAATACGACTGCCTCCAACTTTTCAACACAAACATGCCCTCTTACTGAAGTCACTAAAAAGTTCATCCTACAATCTTTGTTAATTGGGTGGCTGACAGCAATAATTATCATCTGACTTTTTGTCCCTCTGGATACATTACTTATCTGCAAAAGTGGTCTTCACGTGCCTCCCCAGTGCTAAACTTCAAGAAAACCATAAAGCCTAATTTTGATCACCCGGTACATGCAAATGCGTGTTTTAATTCACGAAGCTTCTCGTTCGTAAGTGCTCTCTCCGATTAGCCGGATGCTTTCACTAATAACATGCTGAGTAACGGTGCTGTTTTTTTTTTTAATCTGGGACCTTCGGCGGGTGTCCTATTTGTCTCCGAAATGGTGCACTGGATACTAGGACACGATTTAGATATCCTACAGTAGGGTACGCATTTGAGCTGGTTGATTCATGATTAACAAACCACGGCGCTAACAACCATTTGGTTGTTAGACAGCGCTGTGGTTGGTGTCCTTTCTTCGTCCCGTCTTTTAGCGCTGTTTTCTACTGTTAGATACCCTACTTAGAAAGTACTTTCGCCGGTTATCTCCGGATCCAGTAGAGCATTTGAGTATGGCGGCATGCGTTTGCTTCGATTGCGGATTTAGACGGGCTGTCTTACGCCAAAAATGGGTTGCCGCGGTGCTGCTCGAATGCGCCATTCGAACTACTGTTAGATAGGGGTGTGCGAATATCAAATTTTTTCGAATACGAATCGAATACGAATATCCACCTTCGAATATCGAATCGAATATCGAATATCAAAGGAAAAATGCCTCCACAGTAACAATATTTTATTTAACATGTAGCTATTTGATAAAAAAAAAAACATTAACAGCCTGACTGGCAACATTATCTCCAGAACACAATGTCCAGGGTAGCACAATGCACATCACAACACAAGCAAATATCACGGCACAATGAAAGTAATGACTAGATGTTATCATGAAGAAATATGAGATGCTCCACATGATCAGGCAGCAGGCGCTCCCTTCTAACGGAGACAACCCCCCCCCCTGCCACTAAAAAGGCACGCTCGCTTGGAACAGAAGTGGCTGGTATAGGGAGGTACATGGGGCAAAGCTTTGCCAGACTGAAGGTGCCTACAGTCCGCCACCAGTCACATGGGTCACTGTCTTTCTTCAGAAGTGGTCGCGCATAGTGAACGAGTGGTAGTGCGGCACGTTATGGCCGCATAATATTGAAAATGTACGGTTACATGATCGCCAACAGCGCTGCACGTCGGAGATGCACCAGCAATAAATCATACGTATTGTGGCGCTCGTCGCAGGCAGATATCGTGCCTCCGTGTACTTACGATGTTTATCGCTCCTCTCGGCAACGTTTTTAGCTATACGAACACAGCAGAAATGTGAAAGACGAGTTATTTTATGCACGATAATCGAATCGCATATTCGAATTTTTCGAATAATCAAAGTTATCGAATATTCGAAACTTTTCGAATACACGATTTTCGAATCGAATACGAATATTTCGAATGTAATATTCGACGAATATTCGAAGCTTTCGAATATTCGCACACCCCTACTGTTAGAACCAACCACGGTGGTCTAGTGGATATGGTGCTCGACTGCTGACTCGAAGGTCGCGGGATCAAATCCTGGCCGCGGCGGCCGCATTTAGATGGAGGCGATATGCTCGAGGCCCGTGTACTTAGATTTAGGTGCACCTTAAAGAACACCAGATTATCAAAATTTCCGGAGCCCTCCACTACGGCGTCCCCCGATCGCAATCATATTGTGGTTTTGGGACGTAAACCCCAACAATTATTATTACTAATTACTATTTGAGAGCAGGTGACTATTCCAGCGTCAGCGTGGGGCGTATCATAGTTGAAACGAGCGCATACGAAATAGATTTGCACCATTTACACTGAATTATACTGGAAAGCGTCGCCTCTAACGCCTAAGAACTCGCGTTACCCACTCGTAACCGCGTCGCGCCAGTTTTCCTTAACCTTGCATACGATTAGGTCCAGTGGGTTCGCGCGCCACTATATTACACATAATTGGTGCAGTCAGTCTATTGGTTCTACGTGTTCTACATAACAGTGAAATCCGATCAACTGCTGCACCGCTTTCGAACGGCTGCTACACCCTTAATCAAGTCCCGCATACAGTGCTACACATAGTCAGGAAACCGGACATTTTTCATCTGGTTTCCTGGATAGAGCTAGTATTTAACCAGGACCTGGTTAAGAGTGTAGGCCATCCCTCTTGCCAAGGAGGTATCGCTGTGCTCTCTCCAGCTTCTCCAGTTTTTGCAGCACTCGCGGCTACATTTTGAATTCGTGCTCCCATTGTTGAATATATACGTTTTAGGAAACGTTAGTCGCTGTCTGTTCTCGCTGCTGTACGATTCCGATTTCGTGTGGTGTGGGAGAGCGCTTTTGGAAAGTTAAACAGAGGACTCCTGAAATATAAATTTCTCCTCCTGAATCCAGTTAACCATTGCAGCAGCGGCGAGCTGTGTGTGAAGCGCTAAGCGGCACTCCATCAGAAACCCATTTAGATGCTAAACGGATTTTTCGCGGAACGAGAGCAAATGCCGGCGGTAGCGCGTCAGAGTTCATCCCGCGTCCACCAGTCTGCCGCAAAGGGTCCCCCTGCGCAGGAAATCCGGCCACGCGCGTTATAGTTTTTTTTTTCTCGGCCACGAGTTGGTACCTTATCTTCCTTTTGTTCTTCGTATGAAGTGCACTCCCCGTACAGTATACGACTGAGTGCCGCAGGCCTGAGTGCAAAGTTTGCGTGTCACACCTGAAATAAGTTGCACTCCAGATCGCGTATTGTATAAAAGCTGTTTCAGGACTGTTCGCTAAAAGATGGTTGCTTTCAGCCGCTTCGTGTTGCGTCCCTTGGCGAGTAAATCAGTCTACACCGCCACTCAGGGCAGCCAGCAAATGAAAACAGAGGATTGCGGTTGCGCAGTCGCGGCGGGCCGAAGACCCTTGTTGGTCTTGTAGCAAAAGAAAAAAAAAGTGAATATAAACGTTAAATTCTCAGCGCAGCTGCCACCACGGCAACTGTCATGACAAATAGAGAATAATGCATGACGCGTGCCGTGATTTTGGACAAGAGCAAACAATACCTTCTACGCGGCTTACGCAAAATCAGCGGTTCGAGCAATCTCGCTGTCTGTACTATAGTAGCATCGCATGAACAAAGCTCCCACGTGAGCACGTGGATTCTCGCCATATTGCGCATTCTCTCAGTTCATTTTTATACGCCAGCGAAACTCAGTTTCTCAGAGCCAAACTCGTCGAAAATTCCCACTCTTTCGCGGCCAGTCACCTTACATATGGGATGTATTTCAGCGTCATCTGCGTGTCGCAGGAGGTAAGATATATTTCGTGTTCTCCATCTCTACCTTTTTTTTTTCTGCTTTTGTCCATGAGACCGCCGTCTATAGTGAATGTACTGTGCAGCCAGTATTGTAGTCACTGGCTGTGTACTGTTGTAGGCTATTGGTTTAGTTTCCAGAGTCGGTCATATAAATACAGAATGAGGAATAAAAGCTGCCCCTAAAGTTTTGCCCTGACCGCTCCCTTTCCTTCCCGGAGCGCCTGAATATCGACCCTAATTCTTCCAAGGAGGGGGGAACCCCAGAGAGAATATCCTGGCGCCATCCCTTATATGCCACCGTGAGACTTGATGTCCTCTGTGAAACCATCACAACAGCTATAGCGAACGACATAGGTAATGCGAGCTGAAGAGGCGCGTCTTAGCCTTGCGGCATTACAACCCACCAAGATTCGCCTGGCATAGCAATGTATCGCTGATATAAAAAAGAAAAGAATAGGAAAGGAGCAGGGAAAGCCATGTCATAGCCAGAAACCCATGTTACGCCAGTGACTACCTTTTCAAGCTGCGCACACTCGAAAGAAAGCTGATTTCACAACAAGCGTATACATAGGGTAGACAGCCCAAACACATTTTTGGACGCCACAGCTTTCATGCTCTGTACCAGGCATGCTGAAAACGGGGGGGGGGGGGGGAGTAAACAAAAATGTGCGTTTTTTGGGGGGTCATGAAGGAGGGGGAGCAAGGAAGAGAAACTGCTCCTTCAGTAATCAGAATATAACTAATGGGTTCAGCCTGTCGTTTCGCGATACCGGTGAACAAAAATATCGAGGTGACACAACCAGATCGAACTTTATGGCCCTCAACCTTAACCAATGGCTCGTTTATAATAAAAGATTAAAAACAAACCTGAGCCTGAGATGCCCACTCATGCACACGTCTAGAAATAAATCATGATTTTTCTCTTTTTCTGAACTCGCTAGCTGCGGCTTCTGAATCGCTGCTGCAATGTCCTCTACCGACAGCTTCAACACACGGTGAAGAAAAATTGTGTGAGTGATCAATGAAACGACCGCGTGCCTGAAATTGCGTCCAACCCTTCTCCTGACAACAAGGCTGCGGCCAGCGCAGCTTCATTTTTCAAAGGATTTTAGCTCTCGCGCCGGTAAAATTAAATAGTCGAAGTGGCAGGGCATACAGCTCCGATGGCAAGCCGAGAATGTTTGCCCTAGCCGGGCTTGCGTTCTTGGATAAGGAACATCGATAACCCAGTTTGCATATTTTTATCGTTGTATCCGTGAACTAGAGGTGTAGAGTTCGTTATATTACCAAGTTTACTAGATTTGAAATTTAATGCTGAGTGTCTCCAAATCAAATATAACTGCTAACAGGTCGCTCGTTTCAAGACGGTATCTGCGCGAAACTTTGAGAGCAAGTGACGGTGCACAACTTTAAGAAATTGATGGCGACCGCTTTTAAAAGCGGAGCTGCTTAAGCCGGCCGTAATCTGTCCAACGCGAACGAAAATCTTCAGGCGGCTATGCGCCAGAGGAATTGGCCAGGCCGTACTACCGAGTACACCAGGTGCGAGCGTTAAACGAAAACGAACTAAAAGAGGGAGAGAGAAAAAAAGAAAAAGAGAAAAATTGAGTGAGAAAAAGAAAGAGAGACAGGAGGCGATAGAAAGAAAGAGAAAATATAGAGAGATAAAGGGAATAAAGACATAAAAAGACAGACAGAAAAAGTCATAGAACGGAACAGGCAAAAAAGAGATAGAAAAAATAGAGAGCAAGACAGAAAGAGAAAGAAAGAGAGGAATAGAGAGAAAGGGATAGAAAGAAAGAGGAAGCTATAAATATATATATATATATATATAGAGAGAGAGAGAGAGAGAGAAAGAAACATAAAAAGAGTGAGAAAGAGAAAGAAATAGATAGAGAGAGGAAGAAAGAAATAGACACAAAAGAGAGATACAAGAAACAGAGAGAAAGAGAAAGAGACAAACAAACAAGGCCGCCTAGCTCCGCTCTTCCTCTAGGCTTGGCGCCACTAGGGCGAAGGTGCCATAATTTTTTAGATGCGAAGCAGCTCTTTGACTAGCCTGTGTCCCTCCGTCCGCACAAACGCGAGGCAACGCGCTTCCCTCGGCGCAGGTGTTGGAGCGATGCCAAGTAGGTCACGCCGCAGCTGGGCGTTGACGTCATGCTCCCCTCGCACGCTTCCCTCGCAGGTGCGCGCGTACGTCACTCTCTCCCTCACCCGCCGGAGCGCCCACAGCTGCCGGCTCCAACGCCCGCTCGCCTCCCGTGTCTGCGCTTCAAACAAACATTTACACCACTAAACGCTACACCGAGTTTCGCTTCAAACGAATCTTCCAGCGCTCACCGCAGCACCCGCGTTAGCGCCGTTCAACCCGTGACGCCACCCGTGCACAACGCTGCTGCTTCGCATCCCATCAGGATTTCCCTTCGGGGAGATTGTCCAATTTTTTGAATGACGATCGATTTTAGGGTGCACCTATCACCTTCATGACCTTGATGGTTACCATGAAACTCGTAAGGTTAGCCCTCTCACTGAACGAGTTTGGCGTCTCTACGTTTAAACAGCACAAAAAGAAATCACAGGGCACAAAGAGAATGTCACTGCTTCCTCCTCCTTTGCCTCAAATTCCAAAGAAAGATAATTGGAGCTGTTTTTCATTCTCATCCGTACCTCTTTGTGCCTTTACGTATGTAAGTCACGGAAAAGCGTTCGATGCACCGATTTTGTGAACTTAGGATGTTTTAGCTGAGCGCTTACCACTTCGCTGCTGTTAGACCTGCCTATGCTAGCAATTTCTACACAAATGCATATAGGGAATGATAGTGCGCATGTGCAGAATGCTAGTGCGAGCAACGGAAAGTAGGACGTATCTTTCGCTCCGCTGTAAAGCTGATTGAGCGGAGCGTGACGGTGTGTCCACTTTGTTTCGCCGTCGTTTTGCAGCCAAGCTGACCGCGTCTTCGCAAGCTGACCGCGTCTTCTTGTGTAGGTCTTGGTGTAGTTCTAAATATTGCGCTTAATGCTGCTCCACTACCGTGAAATCTGAGGAAGTGCATAGCACGGGCAACCTCGCGATTCCCTTGGCACGTGCCACCACCTGGGCAATCGCGTGCATGCGAGGCGGTGGCGCCCTCTCTTGCGCGACGCGGGTATCAGCCACACGTTTCAGAAGCGTTTGTCGCAATTTTATGTTAATTATTGTTATTAATTCTTGGTTATTTCTGTAGTTTATATTATTTTAGACCTTGTTAGTTTATTTTGTACTGGTTTTGAGCATTGTTAGCCTTGTTTTAGGCCTGTATTGACCAGTGCAGGACCATGTGACATGCGACACTAGATGGACGACAAGCCTGGCACCTAAAGTGCTACGTACTTAAAACGTCATATATATGCAGTGTGCTGGCTCGGAACGCTATATCCGTGCGGAGCGGAGCATAAACAGCACTGAGCTAGAACTGTCTATATTTACTCGCCCCTTTTCCCCTGAGCCTGAGGAGACAATTCGTTCGTCGTTTGCCGGCGTATCCGCTTCACGTTTCTTTCGATTTAAGGGTGGCTGCTATCGTCTGTATGAAATTAGTGCTTCTTACATAGTTTTCACGTCCCGGAAACTTCCAGGTTGAAATTTATGATTGTTTAATGATCGAGCAGCATCCCTTCCTCCGCCCTCTCTGACCTTCCTCACCTTTTGCTATGCCGCTGCCCTCGATTTGCCTCTGAAAGACGAACGCTTTCTGGTGCGTTGCGATGGTTGCACGATCGGCCGCTATCCGTGCAGATGCTGCTGGAGCACCGTCACCATCACTCGTCGGCTTGCAAGGCAGTTAAAGCATTTTTGTGCTTTTTGAGGACTACGGGCCTGTGTGAACGCCTTTGACTATTGCATAGTACCAACGCCACATACGCGTCAACGCACTTATTGATCATTTCCTTCTTTTTTTCCTTCATCTCTGTCTCTCTTATCTTTCAACTCCCCTTTCGTTTTTCCCCAGCGTACGGAAGCCAACAGGTCACGTGTCTGGTTAACCTCTATGCCTTCTCCCATTTGTTTTCTTCCTTCCTTCCTCCCTAACTTTTCTGCACACGCCTATGCCAGGACACTATAAGAAACCAACTAGTGAGAGAGAGAGATAAATGTTTTAATGAAAAGCTGGAGATGTTAGGCTGGCTATTCGCCTGACATGCTCCATGCTACTATTCTCCTGACATGCTATTCGAGGTTCTGGGTGATGATTGTGATATATACACTGATACCACATATTGCACATAACACATGTAGCCATACACGCACACAGACACATAGACTACACTGTTTACAAAGTTTCGTTCAGGCTTGCGGCCCGCAAGAAAGTCAGCAGCGCTTTCGCGGCGCGGTACGCACAGGTGCTGCTTTGCCAAGGGCCCGGAATATGTCGCACTTCTAAACCCGAGCCCCGTTGAAGGTGCAAGGCCGCCTTCAGAGATCCTCTCTCTGATGCGTATCGCCTGCATTCACACAGAACGTGTTTCAGGTCTTCTGGGACGGTACATTGAACGCACAATGGTGAGTCCGACAGCTTGATTTTGCTCTTGAAGTAATTAGTGTGGGCGACATTTAATCTGATGCGGTGCAAGCATGTTTCCTCTTGTCTGTTAAGGTCTCGCGGCATATCGAAGTCACACGATGGGCGAAGTCACTCGTGAGAGAGATTAATGAAACACTACGTATACGATAAAGGGGTTCTTGGTCTAAGTGACTTAATCCGAGCGTAAAATATAAAGGCTATAGTGTATGGGTGACTCGTCGCACAGCTAGAACAGCTTACATCTCACCAGAGTCTCGTCGGGCCTATGCTCGTTACTAAAGAGGGCGGGAAAAAAAAGAGGTGCAGCATAAAGACAGGCGTTAAAGGCTTTGCGGCTGGCACTAACGGCGCAAATCTCTGGGTGACTGCGTCGAGAGTGTTGCATGCCCCCAGACGCTGACTCGCCGCGACGGATTGCCCAAATGCACAATCCAGTAAACGCGGGGCGAATGCGCGCTCCGGTGGTGGTCCTTCCGCTGCGTCTGCCTCGTTCTGGCTAATGAGTGCTGCCGCGGCCGAGCGTAAGTCGCGCTAACTCTATAACGAAGCGGTCAGCGTCAGCTCCGACTGCCGCGCCACCGTCTCGCCCATTCTACTAATTATAGCTGACAGCTCGTATCCGCTTTGACGGTACACTGCTGCCCCACGCCGTGTGGCAGACTGAAAGGGCCTACGAATTTAGGACTATTAACGGAGAACGTGAGGAAACAGTCGCTTGTTTCGCGGGAGCTATGGGGTGCGCGCGTAGGGTTTGAAAACTCTCCCTTCATTCTCGGTAGGCCTTGTGCGGGTTCGTCCTTTCCGAAGAGCGCGTCGAGTGATCGACCCAAGCAGTTCGTTTGCGTTGACGTACGCAGCATTTTCAGGGGGCTCACCTTTCGGTTTCAGCCTTTATAGGTAAAGCGTCAGGACGGCAGCATACGCGCGAACGGGCGATCACAATGCAACGTTCCGGTGTGAACGGGACAAGGAGAATAACTTGTCACCGGAAGTGCGTGATAGCGGGCGCGAAACGTTCGTTGGACACGCATGCATGTAATGTGCGTTCAGGTATAGATGAATGCAACGTATCGAACGCCCTCTTTTTTGATAGCCTACTTTTCGTTTGCGTCGAGTATATAGCGTGCCCCAGAGTCGTCAGACTGCGCGGTCACGATAACAGAGGCGTCGCGTGTGCCCGTACACCTCTTTATAGGTGCAACGTTTGAATCGAGGTCATTAACCCTGGCAACTCGACAACAGTTTCAGAGGCCGTTCCGGCGCTTTGGTTGCGGCGCAAGTGGCGATTTAATGCGACGCTGACAGCCGGTTCAAAGGGTTGGTTTAGTGGGAGACAAAAGAAAACAACAAAAAAAAAACGGCAAATGTTCCGACTGTGCGCCGGATCTCTAACCGGAATCGACGTTTCCCCCCTCCATCATACAGGCCAGAAACGATTTACTTGCAGTTGAGTTACTTAGGCTGCTGTTACCATGACGCTCTGTGTTCTGTGCGCTTTTTTTTTAACATAAAGGTGAGAGACCTGTGCAAGAACCGAGTCAGCGCGAGTCTCCAATGAGTCTCCCACAAGTTTTCAGTTCGTGATAAAAACATATAACAAGGAAAGCAAATGCGATGTAACCCATTGTTAAACAACTGTTGCAAATCAATCGCACTTGTTTTCTGTTTATCGCTAGGTGAAAAGCTGTCGCAAGAAAGAAAAAAAAAAACTCAGGAACCTGTTCCTCCAAGACACGTCCGTTAATGTGATCCTTCACTCCAGGCGACGGTTTCTTTCTCTTTTTTTTTCCCTAAATAACTTTTTTGTGAAAAGCTCTCAGCTTTGCTGGATGCCCGCTCCACATAGCCGGTGCGGAAGATCGGAAAGCCTGCGGTTCGAGGAACTCAAACAGACGAAAGGGCTAAGACGATTGTGCATTGTGCAGAGCAGTCCGAGAGCGCGACGAAAAGTAGACGAGGGTTCTCTGAATTTTAAGTGAGCTCGTAGCCCGGGCCAAACATGCGCTCAAGAAAGCCCCATGTCCACTCCAACGAAAACGGGAAAAAGAAAGAACTGTCTTTCCTTGCTGTGTCTGCAGTTTCACAGCACATTAAGCACCAGTAGCTGCTAAGTGACGACACTTATAGCGAGGCCGTTGGCCTCTATAGTCGGTCGAGAGTCTTCGTGGGCTCCTCACGCGCAAAAAAAAACACCGGTACCGCCACCTAGTGACAGTGGCCGTCAAACAGAGCTCACGTCAGCTCGTTATGCGGGTATGCGACCCACCCCATTGGGCAGCATACCCGCATACGCCCTTCAGTAGTTGTAGTGGTGGTTTCCCCAGCTTCGCTGCACATGCACTTTAACAGGGGGGGGATGGCGAGTCAATTTTTTCCGTGGCTGTTAGCACTCTTGAATGGATGCCTATAGATACGTATAAGCCTACTTAGGGAATCGGCTATAGATCAGTGTTGGCGGTAACGCGTTACAAGTAACGGCGTTATCGGTAACGCGTTACTTTTTTTCGGTAACTTAGTAACGTACTCGTTACCATTTCGGAACTGTAACGGGTAACGTCCTTACGTCAACGTTTTTCAGTAACGTGAGGTGTCACGTTACTCGTTACTTTTAAATGAAATTATGCCCGAAGTTCTGCACAATGCTACATCGTCTCATAGGCGCCAACTTTGCAGAGCACGCCCGACGTTCTTTTGTCACAGCGGCGGACTGATGCCGGCTTAAGAGTACCATCCAATGCGTCCGTCGAGCGCCTATTGAGCGTATAGGGGCGGACGTGTTCATTGAAGAAGCGAGGCTGTTCGATGGTAGCCTTGAAATGAAGGTGTCGCTTTAATTCTACGAGTTGTAGTTATTAGAATGTTCTCCCTGCAATACTCTATAGCGCTGGTTATAAACTTTGATTTCAAAATAAACTTTGCTTTTCTCTATCGGCAACTGCGGGTATACGCGTTTCTATTGTTCCTCAATTTTTTAGCGAACGAGGCTGACGAACACCTCCGCATAAACATTAACACCCGCAGGGCCGTCTACTTCGGCAGGCGTTTTGTGAGTAACAACTCGAGCTAATTAATAGATGGGGCGAGGAGACACGGCGAGGAGTGGGCGAGGTGAATATCTATTATCCACGCCAAATCTGTAATATTACGAGTTATTGTTCTACATTTTTTTCTTGTACTGTTCTACTACTCCTTTGTGTAGAGTCTCCATGAGTAAAAAGATATAAATGCGGCCATCAAATGCTATACGCGTCGCCGAAGCTGCGGCAGAGGCATACACTGCGGTGAAAGTTATTCTTAAGAGAAAATTCATGAGAAATCACTCTTCGCGTACATTTGAGAAACACATAGCTAGGGTATGTTATTACTTGGTGCTGCTAAAACAGTTGTCTTTGTTGTATAAATCCTTATACGGCGATACGAAAGAGAATATATCGGTCATTATCGAATTTGCTTGGCAATATAGATTGAAGGCGGTGGTTATCATTACGAGGTACCTCGCTTCATAATGTCAGTTTCTATTCAAACATGCGTAGTGTGCCGGGTATGAACATGTAAGTCATATACGTTTGACAGTAAAAATATCGGAGGTCAGATGAAATAAGCTGCAAAATTTCGCTTTTGTAATGTAAGATGCGTATTTGCAATATCAGCACGAACACGACGGAGACACAAGGCGAAAAGGACACAGGACGAATGCGCGAGGGAAAAAAAATGAAATCTACCAGAAAATTAGCGCGCAAACCAACAACTCTGGTACACTTGCACCTTCTTGAGTTACATGTAACGAGTTCGCACATCTTTCGGTGCTACCGAGTCTCTGGTTCGTATATATACTCCTCACTGTAACCAATGCCCCGAATAAAGCGCGCCAACGAGATGCTCCTTGTACTGGTGAGGCACCTTTTGTTTCTGCTAAGGTGAAATAGATTTTTTGTTTCCAGCCATCAAATAACTTAATGCCTTTTCCCTTCTGTTCTACTAGCTTTTCTTTTTTACACACCGCTCTGTCGAAAGAGTCTTAAGATGTCGAAACTAAAGGAGCGCATACAGCAAAAATGAATACCTTGAGTATGGAACCGTGCAGCGCGCAATCAAAAAGGGCCGAGTCTGAGGAGACAAAAGCGACAGAAAGTTGAGCTAGTTGGTGTAAAGATTCATCACGGGAAAACGTATGGCGTGCACGTCAGGACCCAAAAGAAGGGAACCACGCAACCCAAACGCTTCGATTCTCTTGTTTCCGTGCCTGCACGTGCCTTACCTCAAGAGAGAAGTTAGTTCTCGTTACTCCTTGTCCTTTTCATCATCATGCGATCCCCTGCACGTGTAGATTGCCGACACGCTCGACCGCATAATCGGCAAAATAAAGAAAGAGAGAGAGAGAACGGCAGACCGAGTCCAGAGACACAGACTGCTTAGCTTAACGGTCTTGTCGCGACACGTGCTCGCTCATGCAACTGCCCAAGGTCCGATAACACGAGAAAGCCTGGTACAACAAGTGGTCTGAGCAGTGACGTTGCTTTGGCGCACAATTTGATCGTAGTTTGCAGTTTCTCGAAAAGCCGCAAGTACCTTTAGGCTAATGAACTCGTGCGACTGACGAAACCTCGTGAGGCCTGCAGGAATACTGGACAGAACACAATAGAGTCTGACCAAGACGACGCCATTATTAAAAACACGACGTTTAGAAGTTTGTGCTAAAAACACAAACTGCGTTAAAAACACCCACGGCAACCTCCTTTCCTCTCTCGCTCTCTCTCTCTATATATATATTTTGTGAACAAGTCTCTCGTGTAGGGTCGGCGTCAGTTCTGTAACTTAGAAATGTAAAGTCTGGCTAACCGTGGAATGGCCGCGCAAAGCAAATAAAAAAAAAAGTGAGAAGGAAAAAACACCGCAAAACGAGTTTTGTTTTGTTTATTTTAAGGCTAATTTAATAATCCTTATTACTGAACCATAATTAAACGGTGGCAGGCAGTACGGTTAACCGTCTATTGCACAGCGTCCCATATTTGGCACATACCGGTTAGCATTTTTTACAGCGAAAGCTGTTATGAGATCATTTCACCGGCCGTTGTTGGCGCCGTAGTTGTCCGCCGCCGCCGCCGCTGCCGCCGCCGGTGTCCGTAACCACTATCGCTCGAAATAAGAAAAAAAAAACGAAATAAGAAAAAATTCCAGGATGGAACGAGATTCGAACCTGGGACCTCTGCGTGGGAGCCCAGTATTCAACCTCTGAGCCATGCCGGTGCTTGAAATTGCTTTGCAAAAAGGTCCTATACAGGCTTCATGTCGGGAAGGGACCACATTAACATATGCAATATAGCGTGGTAGAAGAGTAAAATAAACACCGAGCGTCGCAAAACGCGAATTGTGTAATCAGGCGTCACACAATGCGAATTGCGCAACGAGAAGGTTGTTGAATGCTTCCAACCCATTACAAAGGGCTCCGCCATAATTCTTCATCGTCATCAGGCGCAGCATCAACAAAGTGCGCATAATGCCTTACATGCGTTTAGCAGGTACCACGGCTCTCCGTAGAATGACGAAATATGGCATAATGCCTGCTTTCCTACTTCTGAAAAATTGCAATGATTTATAGCATAGTGGGTTCCTCGTAAGTGCACTTGTATTAGTTGCCAAGGAAGCCCATAAGAGCATGATCCAATTCCTCGGGATCTCAGTAAAGTTCTTCGACCCCCCCCCCCCCCTCTCTCTCTCTCCCACGTCAACGTATGTTATACAGTATGGCGGGAGAGGGACATAGCGACCGGGCGTCACCTAATGCAAATTACATAACTGGTGGGCCGTTTAAAGCTTCCAACCCATTACAAAGGGTTGAGCCATAATTCTTCATCGTCATCAGTCGTCGCGTCAACAAAGTGCACATAATGCTTACAAACGTGTAGCTGGTGCCTCGCTTCTCCGCAGAATGACGGATAATGGCTCAGTAGGTGCTTCCGAACTTCACAAAAATTGTTATTTATGGCGTAGTGGGTACCTTGCTAGTGTACTTGCATTAGTAGCCCCAAGAGAGCTTACAACGGTGCTTTAGAAACGCCGCTCTTCCAGCTTTCGCTGTGACTGTGCTGCGGTTTCAGCGCAGGCCTGGCGTTTTTTTTATTGAGGACGCAAGAGACCCACTTGAGAATGTGACACTGCCAGAGTAATTGCCATAGTTATGCGCACTTAACATAAAAAATGTGCTGCCATCCATGGAGCAGTAAGAAAAACAGACATGAAATAGATTTCGCAGTGCACGGGCAAGTTCGGCATGCGAACAACAGCGATTGCGATTTTTTTTTTATCGCAACCTTTTTTTCGCTGCAGAAGCATCAAAAAATTATTCTGGGATATCTCGTGACCTTAAAAATTCATGCTCTTTATTACTTTTCTCGATTCCTTTTGCCACTACGGTATACAGCCGGAAATAGGTATGTGCCTTTTATTTGGCACAGTATGAATATCAGTGACGAATTGCGTAATATGCTGCCATCTATGTTGTGCTCCACAATACAAATGTAAATAAAGCACAGCCTCTGAGATCATGCAGCACAGTTCTGTTGTGCAGGATTTAGGTTGTGGTGGTAGGTTTTTAGCTACGTCACGAAAGTCTGAGGTGCCAGCAACAGTACCTCGCAATTTTTTCGTTACAATATTGGCGTGGGTGCACGAAAAATTTATGTGAGCTCCGACCAGTTCAAGTCGATATTTAGCTTTTTCGATTTCCTCGGCAACTGACGCTCCCAACCGCAAATCAGTGGTCGGTAATTCGAGCGGGAAAGTATAACAAGGCGGCAACATGCGAACAGACAAACGTGTAAGCGGCCATCTTGTACATAGATATCGGCGGTCAGATGTGTAAGTGAAATGTTCAATTATGCCTCAACACAGGAGGCCATTGCTTTGCTTCATTCCACACATCACCTTAAAAAACCTCAATCAGTGATATTTTTGTAAACTCGACTTGCTGCAGAAGTATTGCTGCAACAAGTGATATTTTGTTTTTCAGCCATGGCAGCAATATCGTTCGCCCATCTGCATGGTGTGCCATATTTGGCACAAACCTGTATCTTCATTAATATAGTCATAATAAATCTGAAAATTTTTGCATATGCTCTTCTTCGTCTATCTTATGATAAAAGTCGAGAAAATAACTTTTCAAACGACTTTTTTGTAATTCATGCAATAGAGGGTTAACACAAAAGTGGGAGCTGGAGTTGCATCTCAGTGTGATTGTACCAATTTCAACAAAAGTATGCGGGGAAGCATACAGGGTGTTTCAGTTAACTCGGGCCAAAGCCTTTTAAGAAATACATAGGCGCTACACATGCCGAATTGTCGCAGCATTGTTCAAACTCCCGTGGAGCAGGTAGCGGTAATTTTTCCAGCGCGATCTGCAAACAAATTAGCACAAATTCATTCATGAAAAATTAACATAATAACTCAAGCGATCGAGCGAGAAACCTTCAATGTAACAGTTGTAGCGCACGTTGAGAAACATAGCCTTTTTTCCTATGTGCAATGACAACTGCCCTGTTAAAATTTTTTTCGCCCTTTGATTAAAGCGCGGTAGACTTCTAAAAAAATATCACGTCACTATACGCCAACGCGACGCGATTTCAGTGCTCTCAAATGTGGGCTTAATAAAATGGCGAAGGCTGCTCCGGGCATCGAAATTGAATGGACAAGCTGTGGGTGACTACGATGGACGCGAAAAAGGGTGTTCCGTTTTAACTGGATAATCGATTCGTCGACGAAAAACTGGCCGCCACGTGCGCACACGATGCGGGAGCGGGACCGGAGGTAGCATTTGAAGCAGCCTAGATATCTGGCTCTTCTTTTCTTTCTTTCTTTTTTACCAATAATGAAACACGATGTAGGGCGTGAGGGTGACAGTGTGACAGCGGCAAAAAAAAAAGATGGTTGATCCCTCTTTCATAGAAATCGGTATAACACGAAAGTGAAACGTGTCGTCACAGAACTAGTTTATTGTTTATAGTGCATTGGTATATGAGAGCTTGTACAGCGTCTACTGTTTGGCATATGTAGCATCGCTTGATGTGGACGCATCGCACTCACGTTGACGCCTAGCGGCACATCTCCGTGCCGACGACAAACGCCCATGATCATGATTTAACCATTGCGGTAGCTGAAGTTCTTAACAGATACGTGAACACCGCATATGGGGGTGAATCCCGCGCAAATATGGCACCAACAAGCACATATTAAACACCAATGCTCGATATGCACTCCTTAAAAGCGTCGTGGAATGCGAAGAGAAACGCTACGCGCGTCGTGTCTTCCCTCTAGCCTGGCCGTTACTGCGCACAGGGCGAGCGGGGAACGCGGTGCGACAGCCAGGCGAGCGTCGGAGAGCTAATTGTCGATATTGTTATGTGCCGCTTACCTAGAGGACGAAGAAGAGGAGGACGGGTTCGTTGCTGTTTTCCGCCATCTTGGTTGTTACCCCGATCACTGTGATTGTGTCAATACTGTAAATACAGCCTTCTTCTGTCGACTCCCCGTAACATCTGTGGTGGAGGTGCGGGGTATACGGCCTGACCCTGCAAAAATACGCGCCGTTACGAACTTCCCCACTCCACGTTCTTCCAAGGACGTTCGCTCGTTTTTTGGCCTATGCTCGTATTTTCGCCGCTTTGTTAAAGATTTTGTGGCGATTGCGAAGCCCTTCACATGCCTTCTTAAAAAGGACGTCCCCTTCTTTTGGGGCCCTGCCCTAGCGTCGGCTTTTTCTCATCTCGTCGACCTAATCACATCGTCCCCTGTGTTGGCTCATTTCGACGACTCTGTACCCACCGAAGTACGTACCGATGCGAGTGGTCATGGCATCGGCGCTGTTCTCGGCCAAAATCAACGTGGTCAGGATTGCGTTATTAAATACGCCAGCCGCCTTCTGTCCGCAGCTGAACGGAATTATTCAATAACAGAAAGAGAGTGCCTCGCTCTTGTTTGGGCCGTCGGCAAATTTCGTCCTTATCTGTATGGCAGGCCCTTCACCGTTGTCAGTGATCACCACGCCCTCTGCTGGCTGTCTTCTCTCAAGGATCCCACTGGTCGCCTTGGTCGTTGGGCATTACGACTTCAAGAGTACACTTACACTGTCGTCTACAAGTCTGGCCGCTTGCATCAGGACGCCGACTGCCTGTCTCGATATCCCGTAGACCCACAAGAACCTTCGGCAAACGATTCCATTCCATCTGTGCTCGCAATAACTGACCTCTTCAACATCTCTGCTGAGCAACGCCGTGACCCCACTCTCCGCAAAATCATTGACCGCCTCAACTCACCGACTCCTGATTCCTCCCTTCGTCTCTTCGTGCTACGCGATGGAACCTTGCTTCGTCGCAGTTTCATACTTGACGGTCCTGACCTCTTGCTTGTGATTCCGGCGCACCTTCGTTCGAATGTTCTGGCCCAACTTCATGATGTGCCGACAGCGGGGCATCTCGGATTATCCCGCCAGCCATCGTCACGGACCGAGAGGTCATGGGTTCGATTCCCATCAACGGAACTTTTTCTTTGCCAACGATGGCGTTCATTTTGCTGACGTACTTCCGTGACGGAAATACGTCATGAAAGTCTTAGTGGACCCCGGCATAAAACACTTTCGTGTTAATAATAATAAAAAATAACAAATAAAAACAATATATATATCCTGTAGGAAATGCTGCTTCTTGTCCCGTATCGCGTGCGCACGTGGTAGCCACTTTTTCGTCGACGAATTTGTTATGTTGTTAAAACGGTCCGCACGCCCCTATGCCTTGACTTCACGTCCATCACAGACACCGACAGCTTGTTCCTTGGATCTTTGTGCAGGGAAAAGCATTTGCTAGTTCATTCAGTTCAAGGGCACCAAAGGCACTGCGCGCTGGCATGTAGTCACGTGTCGTTTTTTTTTTTGCCTTTTTCAATACATATTGGGGAATTCAATGAAAGGGCGGCTGAAACTTGAGCAGGGCCATCATCATTGCATACATGAAAAAAAATGCAATGTTTCTCAACACATGCTACAACTTTTGTATTAAAGGTTTCTCGCTGGAGTTATTATTTAAAAAGTTGATTAATGAACCCTTAATTGGCTAGCATAGTGCGCAGGAAGAAATGTCGTGGCCTGCTACATAGGGGCCTGTACCAATGCCTGTACCAATAATGTACCAATGCGCCACTTTTAGACCTTATGTATATTTTTTTTTATCCTTGGCGCAAGTTATCTGATACACCCTGTATAAGCCAATAATGCTAAAACATATGTCGTTTCTACTTGCTTGCAAGATAAACACACGTTTACAGCATAAAACACACATGTCTGACTTTTTCTTAAAAAAAGAAAATCTTATTATTCGAGCTCTCAGTTCGATATACGTGATTCTGGAGGGAACGAGATGAGCATGGCGTTATCTTCTGCAACGCTTGCCTGAGTACAGCGCCAGTAGGGGTGGAGAGACGGGAGGGACAGATAAGCAAGAGGAGTGGTGAGAGGCATGGCTGCGAGGAAGCAGGGGCCCGAGTGTAAGCTCCGGCTTGTGTAGATGGCTGATTATGCTGACAGCGACGACAGTCGATAGCGAGACAATCCTCTAGCAAGCTCGCGAAAGCTCTCTGGCTTCTTGCGGGCATACACTACACGAACATTAATGTAGTGCTACAGTGCTTCACAGTTACCAGCCATCGAACGAAACGGATGTCGCCTGCACCGCAGGGTCTATCGAAACACGCCTTAGCGCATCCGAGCGAAAGTGCGCACTCGACGTAAAACTTCGCTCCTCCACGTGGGCTCCTTGGCGCGAGCGGTGAGTTTCTGGTTTCGCGCATCCCGCCTGTGCGCAGAACATGGCGTCTCCTGCTTCCTGTTGGCTGATCGTTACAATAGACAACGATGAATGAGGTCGACACCGGTGGCCGGGGCAAACAATAGAGCAGCGTATTCCTTAATGGCATATCTCACTGTTTGCCCGGACACTGCTGGCGCTGCAAACGCGTGCGGGCTAGCGGGCGCCGAGATTAACTGCTGGTCCGCGGAACGGCGCCTGTGCCTGCAGGACAGGGGGGCACGGAAGAGTGTGAGATGGCTGCACACGACGCGGGCGGCGCACGCGACTGAGACAGGCAATCTCACGAACGCAAGTGGCGTGTGTATACGTTGGTCCTTCGGGGACCCTTTTAATTACTCTGCATACTAATGACAAGGAGGGACGAGGGGCGCACTTGCTCGGTTTGCGCAGTACTCTTGGAAAGATTGGCGCGTTTACATACGCAACGCCGGGGGAGCTTTTTTGTATTTTTGCGGCGCGACCCTCTAGTTGCTTGAAACTGGTGCGTGCTTCTTCTGAAGGGCCGAAAGCCTTGAAGAAACACGGAGCACCTTTACCACGTGGCTTTTGTTTTTACTGTCGCGAACATCGTCGCCATCAAGAATGAGTTGTTTGCGCCCGTGGTGTCCTTTTCTTTCGTGTCCGTGTGTGTGTTGCGCAGCCAGTCATGAATGAGTTCCCACGTTCACTTGTTCCAATGCGACGATTCAAGAGAGCATGAGCAGCATAGGCGTGCGCACGGGAGGGGTGGAGGACGCCGATACGGCCCCATACCTTTACTCAGTCGGATCTTTCATGTTCTTTTTTAATGCGCAGGCTTATGGCTACGGATGTTTTTTGACAATAACGGTGACCAAAGACGCCTGATGCTGCAGTCAAATTAAGAACTCTTTACTTCCCATCTTTACGCCGGAAAGCAGAGGACCAATGGCAGATCTTTGTGAGAAGCACGTCATCGCCTGATATTTACTTTTGCATCTATTGCGGAGCGCGTGAGCTCGTGAGCTGGTTTTATTTCGGATTCGGCCAACGGGGGGGGGGGGGGGGGGGTGTAAGGGGGGGAGGGCGGAGGCGTGCGCTCAGGTGAAACTCTTAATTTTTGCACTGTCGTCGTGCACACACACACACACACACACACACACACACACACACACACACACACACACACACACACACACACACACACACACACACACACACACACACACACACACACACACACACACACACACACACACCTTTTACTGTTATCCTTGCTAGTTACAATTGTGTCGTTTCGCGCACATTTACTCACTTAGGGAAATCAGCCGGCCGCTCCTGCAGGCGCCAACATGCTCCTGGGTGATTCCATGTAACATCGAACATGCATGTCGGTCGATATTTTTGTTTTGTCTGTTTTTTTATATTTTATGTGGGTGTATTCAAAGGGCACCAAAACGGAAATTGTACTTCCAGAAAACGCTTCCAGCGCACCAAAAGAATATTTGGAAGTGGCGGCGCGGGCGTCCTGTTTTTGCATACCGCAATACTTTCCAATTTCACGGCCAAATTTAACGCGAACGATAAACGTTGTGTCGAAAACCTTTTCGGCTGATTTTAATACGCATCACGGTAAATTACATCTATGCTTTCCTTATGCTGTCCTTAAAAAAGAAAGAAAATGTGAAAAAATGGCAAATTCGTTTCAAATAAAAAAAAATCCAGTCAGCTCAACTTTGCAAACACTGTCGAAACAGCGAAGCTTACGCCGGTCCTTCATGATGTATATCGTACTTCTATGTTTTTCAAGTCTTCAGTTCGTTGGCGCTTAGCTTCGGCCTCTCTTGCGCGAGCATCGCGGATGGCTTGGTGACGACACGCCCGTTCTCGCGTCACCTTTCGCTGACGCTCACGTCGGGTGGTTTCTTCATCGGGAGAATGAGAAATGTTCGCCATCTTGAAATCGCGAACTCCTGAACACTGACACTGACACGCTATTCTACACTCCACTGCACCTCACCGTCACCCCATCTCCGCGCGTTTCTCGAAGGTTTGCCCCTCGACGTCCTCCGCCATCGCCTCTCGCAGCACACGCAGCCCTGCCCTTCCTACCGAGCCTCACTCTCGCCACACTGCGAGGTCACGTGATCACCGCTACCACAACCCCCGACATGAAAGCCTCGACTAAGAACAGCTTCGCTGTTAAAAAGAGAAAATGCAGGAAGCTTGCACTAAGTAGCGCAAAGCTTAGCACAGCGAAGCACGGCCCCGTCGCCGCTCGTGCTCCCACTCGACCTACACGCCTAACTTCGATACGCGTGGCTTCCTCCTCGGGAGTACGCACTTTCTTAGGACACCCCATGGCTATATCGGCACGATCGAGTGCAGCCAGGCTGCACTCGATCGCTCTACAGCCTCAGCCTCCGCTCTACAGCCTGGCTACAGTCAGGCTGTAGAGCGGAGGTTGCGCGATGTCTCCGCTGGCGGGCGTGGCTTAGCTACCGCGCATACGCAGCTTGGTCAGGTGGCGCGGTATCCGGTCGCGATGCTTGCTTCCTCTTTCTTTCTTTCTTTCTTTCTTTCTTTCTTTCTTTCTTTCTTTCTTTCTTTCTTTCTTTCTTTCTTTCTTTCTTTCTTTCTTTCTTTCTTTCTTTCTTTCTTTCTCTCTCTTTCGTTGATCTTCTGTATTTCTCTACTTCTGATTTTCTTTCTCTCTATTTCTCTCCTTCTCGTGGTTTCTGTGCTACGCTTTACTCTGTCTCCTCCTCCTCACGCTCACTTCCCTTTCCCACCCCCTTGCTACACTATAGTATACAAGACTATGCTCTGCTCTGCTAGTGTGCCTGGATAGCCAAGTGGTTAGAATGCTCGCCTTCGGATCGCGGTTCATAATAAAGTTGTTACTCACTCACTCGGATCGCGGGTTCTCGTCGCGCCTCGTGAAGAATTTTTTTCGGCAAGAATTTCTCTCTTTCTCTTTATATCTTTCTGTATTCTTTCTATCCGTTTCTTTCTTTCTCTCTTTCTCTCTCTCTCTGTACTCGTTCTCTCACCCATCAGGGTTATTATAGGCCACGCTGGAGCGGTGTGTAGTGGGATTTGCCCAAATTCTGTGGCACATACCCGTTTATGATGATGATAGTTTTCTGCATTACCACTGCCGTCTTTATGGTTTGACCAAGAGCATCGCTGTTAAAAAAGTTTGCTAATTTTGATGCACCTTGGCGCGTTTCCTATTTCACACAGAAACATTTAAAAGTGTCAAATAGAGAACAAAGCCTTTGCAACATTTCTGCGAAAGATTGTTTTCCTACAGACAGCGTAAAAGAAGATAGTTAAAGAAGCAAGTTTCTTTTTCAAAAAGCTCATTTTCAAAAATAAAATAAAAAACTCCGGCCTCAATTTTAACGTTTTTTTTTTATCAAAGAGCGATTATGTCAGTCAAAACACGGTTTCAATCTTATATATCTTCATTTGCTTTGTTCACAAGATATAACGGGCCAAAATGGCCTATACTGTGTGTGCTCACTTCAGTGCCTTTGCTGGTTATTATCATCTTGCATTGTGCGTAAAACTACAGTTTTAATTATTTCACTGAAGCGAAACTTCGCTCTGTGGCTTTTCAAGAAAAATGTATCCTAATATTTTATTTATGTCTAGCGTGTGCAGAGGTGGGCGGATGCCGCGCTCAAAAGGGCTAACGCGTACCCGGTTTGCAACCTACCACCCCAACCTGCCCCTCCAATATTGCATCTAAATCTAAGCACATGGGCCCCTAGCATTTCGCCTTTATCGAAATTCGACCGCCGCCGGCGTCATTCGATCCCGCGACCTTCGGGTCAGCAGTCAAGATAGGCTGCAAAGATCTAACAGAACGCAGAGAGTGAGAGAGATGAAGACGAGTAGAAGTGTAATCACCGTGGTCCTTCCTGGAAAGCTTATCAACTTCGCGAATATTATGGTCAGCATTGAAGTAAACTGTGATGCGTTCCTACACGAAAGCCACCATCGGCTAGAATTAAGTCGTCGACACTATCTGCACTCAAATATAGACACAATGAAAGCGGCTGTTAATATAGTGCCCTTGTGATGCGCAGCGTAACAGGCAGGATTATTAATTAAACTCTCTGACTGGCGATTCGCGAATAGCGCAATCCAATATTAGTTCCACCCGCCACGGCGGTCTAGTGGTTATGGCGCTCGACTGCGGACCCGAAGGTCGCGGGATCGAATCCCGGCCACCGCGGCCGCATTTTCGATGGAGACGAAAATGCTTAAGGGCCCGTGTACTTAGACTTGTGTGCACGTTAAAGAACCCCAGCGGTCGAAATTTCCGGAGCCCTCCACTACGGCGTCCCTCATAATCATATCGTAGTTTTGGGACGTTAAACCCAAATTGTCATTATTAATATTAGTTCCTCTTGTCCGATGAAGGCCATTTCTGAGCGCGATACAACCGTGCGACAAAGAGCGCCAGAGCGAACTCTTCTGTGGCATACGGTTAAATCGAAATTGACATTTGAGGGCGTACGCTTTTGTTTGTGAAATCGGCAGTAAGGAGAGGTTTAGTTGTCAGTGGAAGCGCTACAGCGCTAATATAAAGAATTAATTTAACGCTCTAGGTTAAACATCTCAATTCGGACCTCATAATCATGTTGCATAAAGAACACACCGCAGTATTGCAATAAACATTCATTCCCTCTTTTCATCCGTTCATTTATTTCGCCCAGATTAGAGTATAGCAAACAGGATGCGCTCCTCGTTGAGCTCCCTCCATTTCGGTCGTTTCCTCCACCCTCTATATACAATAAATTGGAAATTAAAAGCAGGAGTCATAAGTTCGACAGGCCGGATTTTTAGGCGCCAAAAATAGGCAGGCAAAGCACCGTCTTAGGCCTCGAAAATCGTAAAGATAGGCACCATAAATTTTTACATAAATTTTTCATAAATTTTTCAAACTAAGATGTGCGCGACCTGCACCTACGACAGCAAAGCAAATGTTATTTAAGATGGTACAAAGGCGCTAACGGTTGAACATATCCATGCAATTGTCGTTTTTCCTGCCCGGTTCGCAGAACAAGGTCTGTCCTTTTATTGTCTAGCATGGTGAGTGAAGTGTCCACCTTCGAATCAACACACTCCGGGGTCTCTTTTTTTTTAGTTGTGGCTGAGAAGGGCAGCACAGGAGCAGATACCCAGACCGCTAAAAGACCAGAAAGAAGGGATACCGCGTACTGGCCGGGGCTAACCGCGTCAGGTCCATTTCTCCCCCGTCGGTGAACACCTTAAAGGGCCCCTCACCAGGTTTGATCATTTCGAGCTGACAAGTGTAATGCGTGCTCTGGGCGCTCACGATCACGTCTGCCAAAATTTGCAACGCTACGTGCCGCGGAAAGACGTGAAATTTCAAACTGAACGCTGCTTGCCCTTCTCGCAGTCGCGCGCTCCAAGATGGAGGAGCTGACGTACAACAATGAATGGTCCTGCGCGTAGGCGTGCGCAGGGTTCCCCATTAGAGGGGGGGGGGGGGGGCAAAGGTTCGTCGCAGCGCCCCCCCACCCTACTAAGTCAATGTATGGGGCAGATTTTGCGACCCCCCCCCCCCTCTCAGGTGACTAGCAGGGTCAATGTACGGGGCAGATTTTGCGCCCCCCTCTTAGGTGATTAGGGGGGCGGCCGCCCCCCTGCCCCCCCTGTGCGCACGCCTATAGTCCTGCGTAGTTATCTGTCGTCTTACGTCTTATGTCAGCGCGGCGGCGTTATAGTGGTTGGCGCGTCCCATTTCACTGCTGCTAGCAGTTGTTTTCCGGAAGTTGATTGAACTAGAGCGCTAGGTTGAACCCCATAGAGTTTCGAAAGGCCAATATTGCCCGGTAACACAGCGGTCTCAAACTGCACTCAAACGCGAAATTTGAGGTTAAGTAGTGCTCATATAGGCGCCATTTTTGAAAATAGGCATTTATAGGCGCTTAAACGCATTTAGACACAAAGCCTAAAATTAGGCATTTATAGGCAGTATAGAAACACTATAAAAGCCCTTCTTAACCTCTAATTCATGCTCATATATCAAAGTGGCACGATAGGAACGCAAGGAACAAAATAGGCATTTGCCTAAAATCCGGTCTCTGGTCATAACTCTTCATTTCTTTCTTCTTTTTTCATCTTCTTCGAGCACGAGAGCTGTTTCAAGTTGGCTCTTATTCTAGTGACCGAAAGGCTGAAGATGTCGATGGACGTGAACATACATGGTGTGATCATAGAACAGTTTCGTTAAGAGGCCGCAGTGCCCTTACCTACTTCCCTTCTAGAGCTGCGATCTTAATCCATTCATTCAAGGAGGAAAAAAAACGACTGAATAATGAGTGGAAAAGTATGACTAAAAAGCTTTACTTAGGAAGCGTAGGCAAAACCTACATAGAACCATCAGAAAATATGCATTTATACGTGTAGCCAGCGAGATCCAGCGTGCGCAAACGACAAAGTGCTAAGGCTCTCCGTGTCAGCAGTTCTAATCCGCCGAGGCGTAGCCACATCGGAAGGCCGGAGGGATGGAGAGAGAGCAAGACCTCAGAGGCCACAAGGGCTCTCAGGCCCACCAAGCACCAAAGGCAGTTGCAAAGGGGGACGAATTAATAGCACGTCTTAGCAGAGGTCACAGCTCCCCGCTGCGCCGATGTCGCCGCTTCTCCCGCGGCGAACGCTGTACGCGCCATCGAGGGCGCAGGGTTAAGCTCTGCAAGACTTGGCTCATACTTCCATTGAGTGCATGCCGAGCGGTGTGGCAAGCGGCGAACGGGAACACTCGTCGAGAACACTGTCCCCTTAACTTTATGAAGAGGGAAACAGTGAATGAGTGAAAGAAATAACGTTCTTTATTTTGATCGGACTTGTTAGGACGTGACAGCGCAAGGACACGGGGACAGCGAAACACGGTATATAGATGCTACGGGCGCGGTCCCTGTGTCCTTGCGCTGTTACTTCCTAACATCAGTTCCTTGGCTAACTCGTTGACTCATTATTTCGCTCTGTGGTTAGTAATTTGTTTGCTAGGTCGTTCTTACTTCCTTCCTTGTTTACTTCGTCAGTCAATTAGTTACGAAGCCACAGTGGCCGCATTATACGAATGAGGTGAACTGCTAGAGGCCCGTGTGCTTAGATTCAGGTGCCCGTTGAAGAACCCCAGGTGGTCGAAATTTCCGGAGCCCTCAACTATGCGGTGCCTCTCATAATCATATCGTGGTTTCCGGACGTAAAACCCCAACAATTATTGTATTATTAATTAGTTAGATAGTTGGCTAATTAGTCAGTCAGTCGGTCAGTCAGTCGGTCGGTTCCTTCTTAGGTCTAACACTTTTAGTGACAACCAAATTGCCCGCTTCCTTGCTGCAGAGCTACACATAACATTTGGACGGAACATTGAAAAGAATATGTGCAATAAGTGCCGCTGAAATTGTAACTGTCTCGAACTGTTGTGGAAACAACTAACAGTTATCGTGGTCAATTTTCAACCTCTGAGACATCCTGGAAATTCATAGAAGGGAACTCTTAATAAATAATTATGGTAATAAAATATTTGCGGAATATACTGAACGGGTTATCAAAATGCGTCGCAGTTCGAGCACGTCGCTGAAACTTAGAGTGGCACTAGTTCCACCGCTCACTGAGATCGCACATGTTGTAACACTGGCCATATAATTATTTAAAGTTGCACTGGGATGAAACGTTACAAGTACTCGGTGTGTCTACCCCGCGGGTAAGGACAGAGAAGTACGTTCGCCGCCTGAGCGGTTGACACAGATATAAATCGAGATTGGCTTCTAGGCCAATCACGATAGCGCAAGAGAGGACGGCGTTCGTGTGAGCCACGCAGAATACCTTTATGAGCGAGAAACCTTCATGGAGTCGAACACCACTTGACAGCCCGAGGCGCTCTTTTCTCATCAATGTTCGAGCCACACGCTGTCATATTTTGCTCGAGAGCGTAAGACCAGCGTAATCTGTGTATCGCGTATGCAAAGCCCATTTCAATTTCAGTAAGCTGTCATGCCGTTCCGACCACATCTATATCTATAAAGCGACCACAGGACCCGCGCGTATCTGCGCGACAGCTGCAGCAGAGTGACTCCGACCTGCCCGAACTTTTCACAGCTACGTTCCACGAGTCTCACCAGCGGCGGCGTGTTAGCTGGATGTCGCTGTGTCGGTAGGAATTCTCGCTCGTCGAGAAATGGTTAATGGAGCTGCAAAGCATGTGAAGCAGACCTTTCGTCTGAGCGCCGTGGCGCCCGCTCGTCGAAGCGGCTCGCATCGCAGTCGCTGAATATCAGAGTTATGCTTCTCGGACACGACGTACCTCGTTTTTCGTTCGAACGAGCCCCAGTGCCGAGTCTATATACCGTCTCCCTGCGGAATAAAGCGGACGGGATAAACTAAGAGCAGGCCAAGCAAAATGCGGCTCGCTCTCAATGATTCCCGTGTCTCTAATTTTTCTCGGAGGCGCGGAAATCTATCCTATTTCTTTTTATTTAACTTCCGTGCCCGTCTATGTAGGATGATAAACATCCAGTAAATCCACTGACGCGTGTGAGCGGCTCTGAAATAACAGTTGCTGAACAGTTCGACCCAATCCTGGAAACCATTTGTCAAAGGAAGACGACCTTATACGACGAGGAGCCGCGGGGAAGCTTTGCGCGACCGGTTTAATTCGAAATGTTGGGCGAAAAGGAACGAAAACTGAAACTGGTTTCCTTCGGCGAACGAACCTAAATGGGCACCGAGGGGGCTCCCAAGCCCGGAATATATATATATATATATATATATATGGAAGAAAGCATTTTGTGGAGCCGTAGACCGATGTTTACAACGTGAGCGACTGCCGGGAACAGCTCTATGCGAAGCAGAGGGTTCGAAGCCTTGCTCAAACTGCGTTAAAGTAGCTGACTGGGCTAGTTGGTTATTCATAGCGAAGATAAACAGCGCAAAAAAACACGGTCACGAAAGGCATACACACAGGACAAGCGCTGACTTCCAACTGAATTTTATTGACATGAATGCGTCACATAAGTATCTGTGGGAACAGTTACAGAAAAAAGAACAAGAGAAAAGTGCTGACACGAAAGTAGCAAAAACAGCATTACAGGGACACTAAAGAGTAAAACGATTTTTATCATATTAGTAAAGTACTCTTTCACGATACCAAAAACACCACGCTTGCTGCGAGAAGACGCTTAGTAAACGAGAAAACACGCAAGAACATAATGTAGGTGGCGACGCCACCTTGACGTGTCCGCACCATTCACCGTGACGTCACATGTTTTGACGGCGCCTACAAGAGACTACGTAGTTCCTAATCGGTAAACATGACGTACATTATCCTCTGAGGGGTCCATAGACTCATCATACCAAGTTTGGGGTAATTTTGTTGAGCCAATGGCGCCAAAATACGATAAATACACTTTGAAATCCGTGACGTCACGCGGAGAGATTTCGGCGCGTAATTTAAAAATGAAACTTTGAATTTGATTTTCTCCTGCGGTAATAAACCTATGACGGCGAAATCAACGATATTAGAGTTCTCAGAGCACAATTTATCGATCTAAACCGATTCATTGTTTCTCTTTAGTGTCCCTTTAACAATCGCAGTGCCTGCTGTGCTGTGCCTGCTGCCTTGTTTGTTAATGCTGTTTTTGCTGCCTTTGTGTCAGCGTTTTTCTCCTGATCTTTTTTTCTGTAACTGTTCCCGCATATGACGCATTCATGCATCAATACAATTCAGTTGGAAGTCAGCGCTTATCCTGCGTATATTCTTTTCGTCGTGTTTTTTTTTTTTTGCGCTGCTTTACTTCGTTACCAAACTGTGTGCCTCGCCCCGTCGTTCGCAGCAAAGAAGCGTGTGTTTGCTTCCGTGGAATATATACGTGCGTTCTACGCAGACCGTAATTACTGTCCTAAGCAGTAACGACTTCTCCTTTGTGTTTGAAAACCACAGAGCCGGAAAATGCAGCTTTGGAATGCAATTTTGGAATAGAAGATGGCAGACCGTTTCGTGCGTAAAACGCGTCGCCTGTCGCGACCTGTGCCTGTTTTGTGGCCAGAGGTCCTGTCCAGGTTATACGGTTGACAGGGTCTGTCGCGAAATATCCGATAATGTGAGCACTTCAGTAGGCGCATGAACAATGCCTCACCTATCGCCCCCCCCCCCCCTGACTGAAAGAAAACAGTGTACAAATCGCCGAGTACTCGTAGGTGGATATGAGCCATAGTTCAATTTCAGGCCCTTTGCGGCTTTAAACGCTTGCGTACTCTCAGATGCAGCCAGCACCGGCAGCCGCCACACCACCCCCAGACATACGGGCACTTTTTCGTTTTTCCCTCTCTCTTTATCGGCTCAACAGCGACCTTCGATCCTGAATAGAGGACCTTTTCTTTCTTTCTTCCTTTCTTTCTTTCTTTCTTTCTTTCTTTCTTTCTTTCTTTCTTTCTTTCTTTCTTTCTTTCTTTCTTTCTTTCTTTCTTTCTTTCTTTCTTTCTTTTTTTCTTTCTTTCTTTCTTTGACCAGTATTCTGGTGTTTCATCGACTAGGTGTCCAGCAGAGTCCATCGGTCATGTTCGCGTGACGATAGCACGAGCATAAAACTGCTTCCACATCTACAAAGTGACAATGCGGTGGCTCTGACGCACAGAGGTTCCTAGCTGCGCCGCTTCTTACACAACGAACCTTCGCGCGCTGTTTTTGAGACAGCCTTTTCATGTGTATACCCGAACGACGTTTCGAAATGTCGCCACGTATACAGCGCTGCGCATGCGCGCGGAGCGGTGTCTGTCTCTCAACTTATTATCTATACACTCTAATCACGGTAACGTTTAGGACAGCATAAAAAGACATGTAACCTATAATTTATAAGTTACATGGCTGTTACAGCAATTTTATCTTTGTGTTTTCTTCATTTCCCTCTCTCATAAAGGTTACATCTATAGCGTGCCAAGTTAAAAGCTAAAGCACCGCGATGAGCATTGTAACCTTTAGATTGTAACTTATATAAGCGCAATGACTCATCCGTCAGGGGACCTACACTATGGAGTGGAAGTTTATTGATCAATGTGTCACATCGCAATCTCTCTTGTTCAAGGCTGGCTTTATCAATTGAACAGCGGATGACGTACACACAGAACGGGTCTTGACAGCAGAAAAGCAAATCACAGAAGCAGCGATTTTACATTGCGGCATACTGAGGCAAGCGATGGTGGGGTATGAACTAAAACTGGAGTTCAATAAGGTGAGCCCGCTTCCAAAACCCGTAATTTATGAAGTGACATAATCTGCACAGACATCGGCAGAAGCAGAAGAACTAAAAACTATCGTATGTTGGTCAAATGTTTGTGCTAAACAACTTATTAAGTAGCTCTTATATCTATTTTGCTTTTAAGCCGCAGAAGTAATTAATTTGCCTACGGGAAGCTTCGCATATGGCGACAAGATAAAGTACTGTGAGCACACGACAACCGACCAAAATAAACTGACGATGCGATCGAAGAACCATGCCGTGGCGCGAGAAAAAATATTTTTCCGAGACTCGCAATACAATTTATTCGAATTTCGCTGTCGTGTTGTCTAGTTTGTTTTTTTTTTTTTTCGCGTTATAATTAACGGATCGTAAAGTGCAGCAAACGTCACGGGACAAGATAGCACCAAACACGCTTAACCGTCATCAATTCGCCAACACGGGAGAAAAAGATGCCGCTGAGTTCACAAAACAGCGTGGGACGGCCGCTCCAGTAGAGAGGCCGCGTAGAGAGATATGTGTGCTCGAGGTGAGTAACAAATGTGGCGTCCTCGAGGCGCCGCTTCAACTTTATCGAACCAGGGACGGCGTCATCTCTCCTAGGCTTTGCACAGCTTGAGGTGTATGCCGGGAAGAGCATTCGAATAATTCGAATGCGAGGTGGTTGGTGCGGTTTTTGAAGTTAGCGTTTGTGCAGTGCTGCTCTTCGTTTCATCGATTTAACCAGGTTTTACTCTCCGCGCTTTGTTGACGTGCGTGGTCTAATCATGTGGTGTACGTGAGTGGCGTGTAACTGGTGATACAGTACGCAAGGACAGTCATTAACGTGCGCGATCCGCCGCAAATAAATCAGCCACGAGGCATTGCAACGGGCACGTTCAGTGGGCTGCGCGGCCGTTGCGACGAGCTGCATTGCTGATTCTTCGCTTGCCTGAGACTGGCAATTGTCGAGCGGGTTGCATCTGTTGTTACGTTGCCCGAAGACAGTAGTAAATGTGATTTGTAGGTAAGCAATAGTCTCTCTTCAGTACGTTATTTGCTTGTGTATATGTACTTATGTCGCGTGTTTACCTGAATTCATGCTCATGCTTACGCTACTGTACGAGATGGGTCGTGTCATACTTTTATGTTTTAAATAAATCGTGTCATACTTTTATGTAATGCATTGTTATTGGCAGTATTTGCTCTGCGTTTGACATTACAAGATGAGTGTTTGGGCGTATATTATCAAACATCCTACTAAGATCATTCGTTATCATACACGTTTATGTGAGAAGAGATGAAGGACAGAAGTTTAACCCTTCTTGCTGTCGCGGTCTTGGTACCTTCAACACGCTCGATGAAGGCTGCAATCACAGTGTGAAATACTGTAGGCGGCATAAACAAAGTGCCCCAGATCAGCTTTGCCCAGACGAGCTCTGCGTGCGCAGTAACTCGCTCCTGTCAATGGCAGTCTGGGCTGTTTGTCATGTCCTTGTCACCGGTACATGATATTTCGTGGCGTCTATACGCAACCTTTCGCCATGCTTCAAACTCGGCTGCGGTAGTTTTAGGTGGACGAGTGAGGGTTTAAGGCGGTAATGCGGGCTAGTTGTTTGTGATCACTGGTGTTCATTTCGGTAGCGCAAAGAAAATTAGACACATCAAAAAAAAAAAAAAAAAAAGCCCTCGTAGAGTGATGTAGCGCGTCGCGCCTGTGCAACGGGTTTTTGTGTGTTTCCTTGCAGTAAAGTCAGTTGATCTCTAGCACCCGTCCTGTCTACGTGTCCTCTCTTGTCTTTATAAATTGTTTTGCGCTACCGAAATGAATAAAGCTTTAAGTACACGAAAGACAATGAAATGGCGTTAAGAGTGCGTTTTAAGTGTAGTTTTAAGTGTCTTAAAGGAAATCACAGCATCCTTCCGTGTGTAGCTGAATGTAGCAAACCCGAGGCACTGAGCCGACCAAAGTAAACATTTAATACACACGCACACAAAAGGACGTTTATGACGTGAAAAAATAAATTTCTAAATCCAGTGCTTTGGCTGAGCACGTTTCAGGGGACACGCAATCGACTGGGGGAAGGCACGTGCTCGTGCGTGTGTGTGTGTGCTCGCGCGTGCGTGTGTGTGTGTGTGTGTGTGTGCTCGCGCGTGCGTGTGTGTGTGCTCGCGCGCGCGCGTGTGTGTTTGTGTGTGCTCGCGTATGTGTGTTTGCGCTCGCGCGTGCGTGTGTGCTCGTGCGCGTGTGTTTGCTCGCGTGTGTGCTCGTGCGCGCGTGTGTGCGTGTGCGCGCGCGCGTGTGTACTCGCGTGTGTGTGTGTGTGTGCTCGCGTGTGTGTGTGCTTGCTCGCGTGTGTGCTCGCGCGTGTGTGTGTGTGCGCGCGCGCGTGTGTGCTCGTGCGCGTGTGTACTCGTGTGTGTGTGTGTGTGTGTGTGTGCTCGCGTGTGTGTGTGCTTGCTCGCGTGTGTGCTCGCGCGTGTGTGTGTGTGCGCGCGCGTGTGTGCTCGTGCGCGTGTGTACTCGTGTGTGTGTGTGTGTGTGCTCGCGTGTGTGTGTGCTTGCTCGCGTGTGTGCTCGCGCGTGTGTGCGTGTGTGTGCGCGCGCGTGTGTGTGTGTGTGCTCGCGCGTGCGTGTGTGCTCGTGCGCGTGTGTGCGCGCGCGTGCGTGTGTGTATGTGTGTGTGCGCGTGCGTGCGTGCGTGTGTGTGTGTGTGCGTGTGTGTGTGTGCTTTTTGCTTTAGTCGGCTCAGTGCCTCGGGTTTTCAACGTCACCACGTATCAACCCAACCAGACGGACTTCCGTCAGACTTCAAAATTCTGCGTTTGACCTAACTTGAAACCTTACCACAAATATATGCTGAAGTCACCTTCATTCCATAGTTGCACTCATACAGATCACAATGTACGGCATTCAAAATTCAGATAATTCATGCCCATACGCTGCTGTAAAAGTTGGGTCGAGTCAGAAAAATAAATTGTCATGCTTTTACGCATTGTTGCCGGCAGTATTTGCTCTGCTTCGCTCGATTACGTCTAACTGCTTCGCTATCAAAACGGGGCAGCTGAGAATATGTTACGCGATAAGCGATACGCTGTGGCTTGAGCCTGTTATACTCCGACGTCCGACGCGAGCGCCAGCGAGGACGTTGCGTTTCGTCACGCCGAGCCGGCGACGCTACGCCAGGCGCCGCTACAGTCGAGCCGGCTCCAACGCGCCGGTGCGATCGCGTCTAGTGGAGCGCATGCGCAGTAAAGCGAAGAACGCCCGCGCCACCTGTCGGGAACCGACGAAACAACCCGCGAAGCAGGTTCCTGTACACGCTGTACATGCGAGTCCGGCGCGGCCGGCGCGAAATGCAGCAGGATCTATTCGGCGCCGAGCGACACCCTAGCGCGCCAGCAGCCGTCGGCCGCGTCGGCGGTCAGCCGACGCCGGACTATAGAGGGCAGTTTTTTGCTGACGTAACGTCGCCGTGACGCGCGCGCGCGCTCGTCGACGTTACGCTGGAGTATATCGGAGCCTTTAACGATTTTTCAGGTAGCACGAATGCCAGCAATCGTGCGACGTAGGAGTTCAAAGGGGGACATGGTCAGTGCGGTTGATATGTCTTTCGGTGTCCTTAGTTCCTTGGCGATAAAAATTTGTTCTTTGGCACTGAGATAACTTTTTTTTGTGTTCTCGTTCTGTTCTAGGGTGCAAGCAACGTGTCATTGTGGTTAGAAAAAATGAATCAGTATACATGTGATTTAACTGTCAAAGCCGGAATCTTTAAAGGTACGTAGACAACACAAATGATTTTTTTCCCGCCATATTAAATGTGTTGCGTTGGAAATGTTTACAGCATACATCCCGCCCAAGGCATGCTGGGATGATCTCCTATCAGGCAGCTTGGAAACTTCCAGACGCCGATATGCCTTACGTTCGGTGCAGCCGAGGTTATGAACTGTCAAGTGGAATATGCCCCTTGAGGAAAACAATTAGGTACGAGCATATCAAGCTCCACGTGAAATGCCAAGTATGGTCACTGAAAAATGTAAATTGCAATGTTTCTGTTTCTAATCACCTGCTGTCGTGTTTCTGCTACTAAACTGTCACTTACATTATTGTATTGCTGACTCTTGTACTAAACAGAAGTAAATTGCATTTGGGATTAACGTGCGTTTTCAAATAAGATTTTTGTTTTCCGATAAACGTAGTGCACAGGATAGTAGATTTGAGGAACGCTTATGTATTGGTCAAGTAACACCCTTCTTTTTGGGGGGGGGGGGGGGGGGGGGGGGTTGGAGTATGTGTCGCACATTACGTGCTATCGGCAGTTGTGTGCCAAGCGGCAGTAACCGTTGGAATAGTGCAAAATAACGGTCCTCTCCATTTAGGATCGACTGTCCAGCGAGGAGATTGCGGAATCAGCAACTGACATATTGACTGATGAAACATGATGGTGCGTGCAGCAAGAGAGGGTTTGACTGCAGATCCTGACCACCTGCTCCTGTCAATTTGTACCAACCGCAGGCGAAAACAAGAAGAAACGCTTTGAATACCTGCGGTCTTCTATCAGCGAGACAAGTCCCTGAAGCTGTAAATCAATAAACTTTGATGTATTCTGCTTTGGAGGTATAAAGCAATGAAATATGAATTCTTTTCGAATGGTGCATGTTTTTTTTTTCTTCAGAAAATTTCTTGTGAGCACGCACAACCCGAGCAACAGAAGTAAAGGAGTGACAATCACCCTCTTTTTGGCTGCGCTCTGGGTTTCAGCTGTCCTGCAGTACCAGCATTTATGGTATGCCGCACACACTAGTGTCTTAAGGAGAAGCACGACGCTGATCACGTATTATTTGCAGGGGGCTCCACTCAGTATAACAGCTCTACCCGTGGCCCACCCACCCAGATGTCGCCTAACAAAGGGTATGTGCCTCTTTTTTCTTTCGATCTTCTTTCTGCGACACATTTCGGACCACTCGCTATACGCATGATCGGCCCAGCCAAGTGTCGTCTAGCAAGAGAAGCGTGGCTCTTCCTTTAGGGATTCTTTCTGTGCACGCCTAACCTTTTGTACTTCTTTCTGCGGCTTTATTATGCAGCGTACAAATATGTACACAGAGTAATGAGAACTTTCACGGCGGTGTCATATGGCCTGCCCTGTCCTGAATACACACGCTGGAGCTTTGGAATAATTCTGGTACATGTCTGCATAGATCACGACAGTTGCGGTGTCCGTGGCAAGAGATGTACGCTTCCCTAATCGCAAGAAAAAACACAAAACAATTTCCTTTGGAGTTGGCTTAGAGCTTGCATGCATCGTAACGTCACACCTTCGCCCACAAGCATCGCGTCGTTCAAATGCGGTCTGCCACTAAAACGATAATTAAGAAGAGCAGGTGATTGACAGATATTCTTAATCATGAGTTGTGCCATGTGTATCAGACAAGTATCCTCTCTTGATCCAATTACGTAGATGCTTAAGCATTACAATTTGCATCTCTCGAGAAAACCGCGTTCCGGCTCTTGATATGCGCTCTTGGTATTACTGTATGTTTTGCGTATGCATACATTTGCATTTACTGCGTGTTTTTCTGATAATATCATTCAGCATTCGTATATAATATGCACAAACGTACCAGCCGGCTACTTATTACGCGATGATTTCAGACATTTCTTTGGGTTTTGCGAGAAGTACGTAAAACTGACTTAACGTGGCGTATGGCGAGTGGTCTGTATATCAATTTTGAATATATTCTACGCCGTGAGGAGCAGTGTTAATTCTCCGCGCACTTCTTTACCGCCTTCAGCAGCTTCCTTGCTTTGTCAACTTCCCATTTTGTCAGTATCCACGTTTCCAATGCTGATCCCATATTTGAAGGTGAACAAAATGGCAAATAGCCCTATAACAAATAGACGGCTGGTATTTATTATCGGATAAGACACAGTTTGATAAGCACGAATCACACAGTCAATGAAAGTGCACGAGCAGCAGAAAAAATAATTGAAGTGTTATAATCACGCCAGCCTATGCTTAAACTGCATAGAAGTTGGACCAAGAGAGGATGGCCTGACACGTATACCATGATACTGTTATAAAATCTCTGGTTTTCACTGATATTGACGGGTCGACCACATTTTAATAATAATCGCGGTTCATCATTGCTGTAGTGCATGCTAACTCCAAGTCGCCTCGAATATGCGAATGTTTTGTTAGCTGCCTCTTCTAATGAGCGAAGGCGACGCGTTTGGCCTCGGTCACCGCAATTGTCACGTTCTATAAGCAGTCATGCACTTAATTTATTACAATGTGTGTGTTCCGAGAAGCACCTTCCATGTGACACCTTCCGCAAAGGTTCGCATTTCTTAGCGTACGTATATGAACGGTGTATTAAAACCGCACAAGGAAGCACGGAAAAAACACGAGGCATGCGCAGCACGAAGAGCGAAAGAGTGGAAGGTTGTGCTTCCGTTGCTGTGGCACAACTGGCTGATCCATGTGATGAGCGTAACCTCCTGGAATGCGTCGAAGAAAGAAGAGCGAAGGAAAGAAGAGGCGCAGAGCGGTGGCCGTATAAAATCTCCTGCAAGCCGTTTTGTGTAAACACTATACCGTGTACTGTACAACGTAACCTCTATTTTTACGTGATGTGGCCGTATAAAATCTCCTGCAAGCCGTTTTGTGTACACAGTATACCGTGTACTGTACAACGTAACCTCTATTTTTACGTGATGTGGCCGTATAAAATCTCCTGCAAGCCGTTTTGTGTAAACAGTATACCGTGTACTGTACAACGTAACCTCTATTTTTACGTGAGAATGCTCGATAGTGTGAACGGGTACTAAAGGTTACTAGATAACTTCTATTTTATAAGTACACAAATTTGTGAAAATGTGCACCTTTAGTAAACGTTACCGTGCTTAGAGTGGTATACTGAGAAAAGTTCAGCCACTGCGAAACCACGAAGCTTGCCGGACTGAAAACTGGCTTGAGTTCTAGGTGGTGAATAAGTCTTTTCAAAATGACGGTCCTTTCAAAACAGATACGCGTTCCAAAGTCACGGGCTAGGTATAAATTGCAATGTGTGGCCTACGATAATGACACCATTTGTTCAATTACGTAGCGATATTGCACAACTGGATGAATATATATATATATATATATATATATATTTGTGTGTGTGTGTGTGTGTGTGTGTGTGTGTGTGTGTGTGTGTGTGTGTGTGTGTGTGTGTGTGTGTGTGTGTGTGTGTGTGTGTGTGTGTGTGTGTGCGCGATGCGTCTCGATTCCTGATATATAAGGCTTTTTTTTGTGCTGTTTTTCTCGTTCGCGAATGTAGTGTTGCATGATTTGTCTCCTTCCATTGTTCTCATCTATATCAGCTACCACAACCGCCATACATCTCGCCTCCCTCACCCCTTCTTCTTTTCTTTTTTTTTCTTTCTTCTGTGTCCTGCACTGCAGCGTAATATTGGAAACCCAGAGGCTGCGGCTCGCCACTCTGTTTCCAGGATTTTACTTCCTCTGACTGCCCTTCTGGCAGTGTAAAAAATTGAACCAGTCGTCCGTAGCAATTATCGCTATATACGCGTACTCTCTGATACCAGGAACGCTCGCGACCTGTGGCTAATGATGGCCAAGACAATGTTTACTTTCTGCCTCACTGACACCGCATAATATCTTTTTTATTTTGCTCTCCTCGGTGCAGCTGTTTCTAATTGGTTCTTTTATGTAAGGGAAAACAAAAAAATAAGACCCCGTTAATTTGCCTGCTTTCCAGCTTTGAAAACCCACGCCGGTCTATTGGTATTATATGCGTACTGACCCGAAAATTTTCAGTTGTGTTTATTTTTTGCGTGAAATGAGAGGCCAAGCCCTCAAGAGGTTAGATAATGCACTGCTAAGCGTGAGTGCGTCCCGAAAAATAATTACAAGTTTTTAAAGGCTAATTTTGGTTCCTACTGTACCCTGACGTCACGACGCGATATGAGCCTCCCGTCACGCGCTCGCGCAAGTATTGTGACATTTCGACAGCCGCTCTGCCCCGTGACCCCGTTGGTGATGCACAAGCCGCCATTTTGAATGTTTTGGTACCTGACGTCATCACAACTAGCCATACTGGTGCGTGAAGTCATCAGTATCGATACTGTAGCCTGACGTAACGTTAGTGTCGATGTCAGTAGGTGTGCACTGCGAAAATTGACCTTAATGCCAAGATGAAATATCTTATCAGAATTTCCTGAGCTTCACACTTGCTCACATCTATCACTGTACACAGGAGATTCGTATGGAGGAGTACACTCAGCTTCGAAAATTGGTGTCAGCACCCTTTTAAAGAAGAGAAAAGGAATGCAGACAGAGGCAGCAAAATTCGTTTTTACCAAAGCGAAGCTTGCTTACACTGAACGGCTGTTCCGCAGCGTGCAGAAAGAAATTTGATAAAATGTGGCACGATGACGCGAATCAATCAAATGCGTAATTTACGTAATGGACAGTATAGATAAAACGAAAGGCGTTATACGTGCGTGAGTTTTGAAATCAGAGGGTGAGCTACCTTTTCCCCCAGACAACTACCACGAAGTCGTTACCACTATTAAAGAAATAAAAAAAAAGGTCACGACATTTTGATAACGTTGTTAAAGCTGTTACCCTCACGCCTTGTTCAGCAGGGCCCAAATTTACACCCAGGAGCCCTTTAAATAACTCATTCGTCTGTGGATACGAATCAGGGAAGAGGCACACATACATCTACCGTTGAGCGGAACGCTACTAACCAACTGTCAGTATTGTGAGTATCAAATATCTATGCGGATGTCTCGTGGGAACGTGGCTCCTTTCCGACCTGTCACACTCGTCAGGCTTGATGATGATCGTTGATTTCTAATGGTGTCCCTCTTCAAACTAAGGTGCAGAGAGAAATAGTCACTTAGCCTTCGTGAGCTACTTACGTCCTACCCTCGCGCACTCTAGCACTCGGTCTGTATCTGTTTTATCCACCCTTAGCTCGTTTCTTGTTCTGTTTTCTCACTCTAGAACTTCTCTTATCTAAACTCTAAGCTTCTCAACGACTGACAAAACTGATGTCATCAGCTTCAAACCCATGTGCTCCTTGTTGGCTGTCTATCTTGGTATGCCGTTACATTATGATGGATGGTCTTTGAATTTTTTTTTCTTCTTACAAATTTGTGTACGTTATTGTACGTCTTCAGGCAGCTGGGTCGAGCATCAAAAAAGCAAGGCACGGTGACGCAATCTCTTTATCGCTGTCTTTGTAAATGCTCATGGACCTTCTTTGCATCTATACCGTCTCCGTTTATCTCAATTCCCACATGGCAGGTGAAAAAAAGCTGAGATAGCGCTTAGCACGACTACCGAAAACATTGCCGCCACCAGGAAAACATTCCTCCGCCTTTACCGTGCTCAACACAATGTTTGTGGCAAAGATGCCGATTCATGCTTAGCAAAGGAACCACGTTCCAGTCTGTCCCTTCCCTCCCCCCCCCCCCCCCCCCCCCCCCAAAAAAAAAAAAGGTCAGCTAGCCGAGAATTCTCCCCTCTAAGATTGTGACCTTGGGTCCTTCTCGATGATTCTTAATGGAATTTTGGCGTTGCCATGACACTACGAAAAATTTTATTATCCTGTTCTGTCGAACTTCGTTACGGAATTTAATTAAGTGCCCGATATCGGAGCCCCGCGATTCCAGCAGCAATATAAAGCGGGTCGAACGTCGTTCTGCGAGCAAGCTAGGCCAGCAGAGCGGCCTTCTGAAGATCGAATCTCGCGAACACTGCTACAGAATCAACAGTGAGGCCTTTCTTTTTTCTGTTATATATAAAGCCTAACTTAATCCTATCGCAAGCAAAATAAAAGGTAGAAACAAGTGCTCTACGCGGATTTTTCTTCGTTAAGCGGCCTTCTCAAAGAAGGTATGGAACACATAAATCCCGATTTCACCCGCACCCCTCCCCCACCAGACATTTGCTTCGGCCCTATACCTGGCTTAAGGATTGCGAAGATCTGAGGTACAAGAACCAAGTTGCGGGCTTGGGGAAAGGATCAAGTGCGCAGGACGTGGCCCACATTTCTTGGCCGGAGCCAATTTTGCCGCGACGCTGTAGTAGCCTCAAGGTGAAGAAGGCTTACTGATATATAGAGCCAAGAAAAGCTTGACGTTATTAGGGGGCACCATCCGATGTACACTAGTTTTTGAAGCGAGCATATACGAAGTAGTTCTATATATGACGTAAAAGTGCAGCAAGGAATGATCCAAGCTCAACGTCAAGAAGCCATATACTCAAACCTCGACCTACAGTGTAAGCTTTTACCGAAGTGAATGACAGTAACACAGGCGCAGTCTCCAATCTTGCTTTATGCAAGGTACGAGAGAGAACATCTATGAAAGCTTCCTGAAAATAAGCAAAAGCCAAACAATTCGGGTTACATGGATAGTAACAACTGCGTTGTGCGACACGCGTGTGGACGTGGACGCTACAAACTTCCCTACTTCCTCGGCTGTTCTTACCCTTCTTTGCTCACTTCTGTAACCCAAGATAGCAAACCATGCATGCATGGTTGACGAAATGTTCATGGCTCGGCCGCGCCCTAGAAGAAACGTTCGACTAATAGTTGTTTTTAGAAGGACATGAACGTTCCTCCTTAAAGCTTGCAGCTAGCGAAAATGATGCTCGCAGCTGCAACCGAACCTATATTTTTCACGAAGAGCAGGCGAATCAATAGAGGAGCCCATTTTTGTTAGACTTAATCATACGCAATAAACAAACCCGAGAAAACCATCGTGGGCCGTTCTTTCTTTCTTTCTTTCTTTCTTTCTTTCTTTCTTTCTTTCTTTCTTTCTTTCTTTCTTTCTTTCTTTCTTTCTTTCTTTCTTTCTTTCTTTCTTTCTTTCTTTCTTTCTTTCTTTCTTTCTTTTTTTGCAGTATTTAATGGAAGTGTAGTAATTATGGGAAATTCATTGTTGGTGCCAAACGTCCCAAAACCACGATATGATTATGAGGGACGCCTTAGTGGAGGGCTCCGGAAATGTCGAGCACCTGGGATTATTTATCGTGCACCTAAATCTAGGTACACGGGCCTCAAGCATTTTCGCCTGCATCGTAAATGCGGCCGCCGCAGCCGGGATTCGCTCCCGCGACCTTCGGATGAGCAGTCGAGCACCATCACCACTAGACCACCGTGGCGGGTAGTAAATATGGGATAAAGACAATGTAAAGTGCACGATAAAAACAACTTGCTGCTACTGGCATAAAACCTGCAACCTTCGCATTGCGCTTGCTGAGCACCTCTAATTTTGGTACTGCGGAGGCCGTTCCATCATCCAAGTTGATTGAGTGTTTATGTGTGTGTAACCATAGAAGTGTTAGCCAGCGCTGGCGTAAAGCTTAGGTTGTGACTTCGCATCCACCGGGCAGGAAATTGTTCTTATCGTCCACTTTCATTTCTTCCTATCTCATAATTATTTAAGTCCAGTTAAGAACAACAAAAAGCGCACCCGAAGCTTTTCTTGGCTTCATTATCTATTGGCTCAGTATGGTTCTAAATACATACATACATACAATCATACATACATACATGCATACATACATACATACATACATGCATGCATGCATGCATGCATGCATGCATACATACATACATACATACATACATACATACATACATACATACATACATACATACATACATACATACATACGTACATACACACACACACACAAACACACACACACACCGACAACTTTGACGCTTTGAGGTAGCACACGAGGGTCTAAAAAGCAGTCGCCGTCTCAGAAGTGCACGTACCACGAGGTGCCTGTGGTTGAGAAGATATTCCGCATCTACCGCATGGCTGTGAGTGGTGGTGCTGAGTGAATCTCCCAGAATTAGTTGTAGCACACATAGATGCATAAGGAAGTGGACGGGAAAACGGCGTCGCGGTAGTTCGATTCGTAACAATACCGCACGCGAAATGCGAAGACGTGGGTTCGTATCCCACCTGCGGCTATTCGGTAAGTCTTCCGCTTTTATTTACCTTCTTAATACGTTTATTTCAAACAAGTAAAACATTCAGTAATTTACCGTGCGGTTTTCTCGGTTCTCATTGTCTGTCGGCTTCGGTATACTTCAGCACTAATCGTGCCCTTCGGTTCTCCTTCTTCTTGTTCACTTTGTATTTTATCACGTGGCTTCGACAGTGAAGAATGCCGCAGCCAAACAAGGAAAGATGGAAATATTGACGCATTTATTTGGTGAACTAGTGGCCAGCAGAACAAAACACCACCAGTTCAACGATAGAGGCAAGCATAGTCGTCTGTCCTCTAAGATCCGATCTGCGCATCTGATTGCATAAATCTGCGCAAATTTGATCTGCGAACGCGATGGCTATTCATAAGTATCGGAGCATTAGATAGTGTTCCGATACATGCAGGCGAGGCTTGCGCCGCGCTATAACATATGTAATAGTTTCAGACGGTGCAACCCGGTCACAAGGAAAAAGAACGAGAGCGCGTTTACCCAGGCAGCACAGCACATTGGTCCAATATTGTTTATACGTTGGCAAACGATGGCCCAATGATGGCCCATACAAACCACTATAAAACCAATGTTGGCAAGCCAGCCTACAAGGATGCCAATAATGGTCCATCTTTGCCAGCCAACATACAATATTGGTCGTGCTATTCTTTGAGGTTGGCAACAATGGCCCATGGTTCCCGATGTAAATACGATATTGGCAGAACCAGGCCGTATGGATGGCAATATTGGGCCAGCTTATCCGTTGGTAAAACAATGTTGGTTAAGTAATGGCAGTAGATCGGATATATTGTCCAGTCAATCTCACTGGTTAAACAATATTGGACGGCCAATGCTACGCGCCGGACAATATTGTCCAGACTTGCACGTTGTCGCTCCAATGTCTTAAACACTGGCAAGCATATGCATGATTAATCGGCAAGAATGTTTTTTTCCCCTTTTACCATCACTGAGGGAAGGTTAGCCCGAATCGAGCCACCACCTGCATGCACGCTATTATGAAAATCACTTTGTCCGGCATCCAGCGCACCTCAAAGAAGATTTCTGGTTACTTATCACCATAGGCGTGCGCAGGGTTCCCCATTAGGGGGGCAAAGTTTCGTCGCAGCGCCCCCCACCCTACTAAGAGGTTCGTCCGAATTAACCGGGTTGCGGACAGGTATGGCCGAATTAACGAGAGTGTGATGCCGTTAAACAATAAACATGCTTGCAGGGACCAGAGAACGCGTCCTAATTATCCGACTTTCCGAATTAATAAGTGTGGAATTAACGAGCTTTTACTATATAAAGATGGCAAAAACAGTCCATCGTTGTCAGCCAACAAACAAAACTGCAAATTCCAGTCTATAAGAAAGGGAACAATGGCGCACACAGGGTCTTGATTTTTAGGTTGGCATTTAGTATGGCACAAAATATATGCTAAATAAATGGACAAAATTCGTTTTACAGATGTTGAGCAATGTAAAATAAGTACCAAGTTCTCAACTGAGTTTTGCGCGCTGTTGGAAGTACATCTATGAGAAAGGAAACACAAAACAAAATCTCACTTTGCAATGCTTGTTGAAAGTTAACGTTAATTGTGTGATACAGCCAGCGTATACATAGCAACTGTATAAAAACAACCAAAAAACCCTACTTTTACATTGATTGAAGCTGTACATAGCGTTGACGAGTTAATGGAGTAGAATAGAAGTCATCTGCTTCGCAATGGGCCTCTGCGTTGGTGCGCCTTCTGCGCACCGCACACGCACCGAAATTATTCTCACGGCTTTATTAGCGGCAAACAATCAAAACATTTCATGTGACTTCAACCACGCTGTGTATTTTCGTGTTTGCTACACGACTGGTTGGATTACAGGATTATAACTTCTTTGTGTGCGCGCTACAGCGACGTGCTGTCCAAGACTACGGTATCGCCCGCGGAATCTTTAAATGATCGATGAGTTATGTTTGCACTTTCAACGCTTCACACAACCAGACGTGTTCACTTTGAATAAATGTTCTCGGTGATCGGGAGGCCGGAGAAGCAGCGCGGCGCCATGTTTTGCTCCGGAATTTCACGACGTCCTCTCCTCGCGGCAGTGGGGCAGCGCGGTGGTCGCTGGTCATAAAACACTTGTCACTTGACGGCTGCTCCGCCCACGACGGTTCGCTTTCAATGCCTTTGACAAGAGGGGGGGGGGGGGGGGGTTGAGGGAGATGGCGGGAGACGACGGCGCCTCGGAAGATGCGTACGCGTTTCGGCCCCTTCTGGCCGGCGGCTATTCTTAGTCAGTCAGTGGCGGTTACTTTCCCTCGTTCGGGCTCCCAGCATCGGCGGGCGCGCGCCCCTCAGTATTCAGTCGAGAGTCATCGGGAAAAAACGGAGTCGGATACCGAGACAGGATGCCACGATTTTACGGATACCGAGATTCGACGGCGATGCCACAGTGAGAAGGCAGCTGCCCTGTTCTTCATCGGACCTGACTGTTTTGACTTTTGAAGAGCGATCCGCAGATGAGCGCCGATGTGTTCTGACAACTCGCAAACTTTCCGCCGGATTTTTGTGTTCGTATCGCGTTCAGTAAGTCGTTTTTCTCCTTCGTCGCATGTTACTTTCCGTGTTGTTCGTAAGTGACATGTGTGCTGCGTTTATTATTGTCTACATTACCGCGTAAGTTTTTTTAAATTTGCTAGTTGGTGAATACCGATGTGGGGGGCTTTATTGTGCGCTTCGAAGTAGGTTGGTTAAGTTCTCGCCCTCAGCGATGTTGTCAGCATTTGCGTGTGCTATTTTGTTCTTTTCTCGCGTTGTAGTGCGTCAGCTTAACACCCTTTTTTCATTTGCCCTTCGCCGCTGGATTCGCGCAAAGAAATGATGGATTTGTAACACACAAATGTTTATTAGTTGTGAAGTTGTCGCAGACTTTCAAGCTCTTGCTGCAGTCACCTTTTAATTTATAAATAGGCGATGAACTTTCTGGTAGTTTAAGGTGGTTATGGATCTCGGCTGTATCGAATGTCTGTTCACGTGTACATGTTCATTTATTTCATTTTCTATCACGCTTCGCTTTTCACTGACTTCCTTTTGAACCTTCGGTGAACTGACAAATCAAATAAGCGCTAACACCTAGGGAGGCTGTGTGTGTTTGTGAGTGGTCCCGTTTCCCCGATTTCTAATATAAGGACGTTATTGAAGGTAATTAGTGTAGGTTCTGTGCAGCTGTTATCTGCCAGCAAGCGGTCAGCAGAACAAAGCGCGAAATGCGAAATTATTTTCAAAACTTGCAGTATCTTTGCCATATGTATACATGCAGAATAAACTTGTGTGTACTCTCAGCTTTTGTACGTTGATTATCCCTGCTGCTTGCCTAAAAGCAAAAGCGTGGGCAACATGCATTTGTTTACGTGCACAAAAATCTACCTCACGTTAAACTACACATTCAGTGGAAAATGTTTTCATTTCCAGCGTTAAACGCTGGAAATAAAAGAACGATGGTGCAGCCAACGATAAAGGCTGGCAAAAAATATTGGAGCTGCCAATATTTATACAATGTTGGCGATACGTACGACGAACAATGTTGGCTACAGCCATCCTTGCCATTATTGGCGATATGTTGGACGGACAATGTTGGCTACAGCCATCCTTGCCATTATTGGAAAATAATTGGCATCCAATATTGGACCAATGCACATTTAGGTGTAGCAAACCCCCAAAAGCCAACGCAGGACCAATATTTCTGCCAATGTTTACCAACATTGTTCCGAGATTGGTCCAATGCCGGCGTGCTGCCTGGGTATATATGCATGCTGTCACTTACTGCAGAATGAGATATACTTGTTAGTCTTTGGGGTTTTACGTGCCAGGAACCACGGTATGTTTATGAAGCACGTTGTAGAAGAATCCGGATAAATTTTGGCTAGCTGGGATTACTTAACGTGAGAGAGAGAGAGGTTTGCTTACAGAAAGGCAGAGAGGTCGGCCTGTAAATCTAGGTGCACATCTGCTCTGGCATTTCACCCCTCGAAATGCGGCCGCCATGGCCCGGAATCGGACCCACGTCCTCAAGCTTATAGTAACGCGACACCTTACGCGTTAAAATCTCACGCCGAGTTATAATAAAATATACTGCTAGAGGTCAGAAAAATAGCAGCAAATAATTGTCCTAAAGAATAATGGAATAACGGCATCACGATGCTTTCAAGCTGCCTCTCCGGATGCTAAAGCTACAGGAGCGCGGAATGGAGTCCCGCCCAAGGCGGCCGCATTTAGATGGGGAATAAGAAAAAAAAAACGTCCGTGCGCTTAGACGTTGGTACACTTAGACGTTGGTGCACATTTGGTCAAAGTTAAGCCAGAGTCCTCTACTATACGGTTTATAGGATTACCGTTATCTTATCGCACGTGGATCTGGCACGTATATTTCCAGCAGTTTAAGCAGCTACAATGTATAGAATTGACATTGTTGTGCCAGAGCACCTGACCGAATGGGGAGCGAATAAACACCTGCACTTCGTTGGAAGTCCACGGCATCGCGGTCAGCGTTTGCCCTGCGACCAAGAAAAGGTCCAACTCCTGCCACCTGGAAGCAGGGATCAACCCCTGCATGCTTTCCCGGAAAATGGCGTCTTCGCCCAGCCGGTCCCGTCAACCGACGCCAGTCGTTTTTCCAAGCTACTCAGCTACGGAAATATTAATGAGAACTGGCGTTATTGTCTGTTAGGTCTCACTAATTTTGTGTCTAACAAAGAAAAAGAGCCCTTAAAAGTCATCTTCTTTCCTTTATTCAGCTACGGAAAGCAGCATTCCTGAGGACGATGGAAAGGCTGGTCAGCACCATAAGGGGAGACGTCAACACCTGCTACCTAAAAGGCTGGTCCGCACCTTAAGGGTAGACGTCAACACCTGCTACCTAAAAGGCTGGTCCGCACCTTAAAGGGAGACGTCAACACCTGCTACCTAAAAGGCTGGTCCGCACCTTAAGGGTAGACGTCAACACCTGCTACCTAAAAGGCTGGTCCGCACCTTAAGGGTAGACGTCAACACCTGCTACCTAAAAGGCTGGTCAGCACCTTAAGGGGACGTCAACACCTGGGACCAAAGAGCCACTTTGTCAACAATGGACTGGTCCCCTATTTAAGACCGGCCTGGTCCGTTGTTAGAGAGACGCCCCAGCCGACTTGGTCGTGCTGGCAGGCTCTGTCCTGCTATAACCTGCTATAACCTGCTATTACCTGCTATTACTTGCTATACCTGCTATAAACGTTGTTACAGTTTTCATAAACGTTTTGCCTCCCTGCTCTGCTCCTCAGCGATAAGTCCGATCTTCGGCTACATCGGCTCGCCAGCCTCCCGGCTTTCCTCGACACGCAACCCCAATTCGTAACAGTGGTGGCAGCGGTAGGATACCACGACCCCGTATCTCGAGCTGCGCACCCGAGGACCTATACCCACTTCGTAACAACATGAATCAATATACAATTGTCCTACGTAAGCCCTGCCTTACGCTATAATTCAACGTCAAGAAGAGAGCGCTGTAAGAAAATCGGTCTGCGCGCGATGGCAAACAACAACGATAGGTAACAGTATCAACCGTCGCGTCCCTATTAGGAAATATATGCAGCAACACTTTCTTGCTCTTGTCTGAAGCGGATAGCAGGCGGGCGTTCGAAAAAGCGCAAGTCTTTTAATTAAGGGAGCTATGCACACGCCATATAGTGCGCCGTAAAAGGCGCGCTGAATGCACGTGCGTCGCGTAACGCTTGACACGTGTCGCCTTTGAGCAAGGGCAGTCATGGCAGCTCGCAACAGCGCGCCTGTTGCCGTCCACGTGCCTTGTTCTTGAGCTGCAGTGGGCGCTTCGAGCGCATGTTGCTCGCTTGGTTGACGACGCCGTTCGTTTGCGAAACAGGTATCCTTAAGGAGGGGGGGGGGCACTATATGCGCTTCATCCGTTCGTTCTTCGCACGCGGCAGGGCACCAGTTGCCTTATTCCGAGGCAATTAGATATTGCTTTACTGATGAAAGCCCTGACGGTGGTTTCGTGACCCTGAACGGTTAACTAAAAGTTTAGCTAGAACGCTCGAGCGCGTTGTTGCCGACTTTTTTTTTTAACCTTTCACATTACTTTCTCGTGCATACCAGACGCTCAAAGCTAACAGAGGGTTATTGCCTCGCATACGGGAGTGCAAGTGCTCCTGTTTTTTAAGCATCACGCTTGAACACACAGGTGCAGGGTTCGGAGGTTTGCAAAATGTTATTGGCAGGGCCATCAGCATAGTTTATACAGAAGGGGTATCGCCCGAAATCCTCTTTCGCGCACTCCGTTAGAAACCACGCTATAGGCAGGTAATGCGATGTTTTCTTTCGATGCACGAGAATTCGGCGTATAGAAAAAGCGCTGGCAATTCGGAAGGCATCGTAAAGCTATAGCCCTCAGATGGTGCATTGTTCCGTGAGGAAGCTTCTGGGCTCGCGTGATACATCAGATCATAAATGGCGTTACGTGGCATCAAATTGGGAAAACTGAAAACAAAAAGACCTCTGACAATGAAGCTACTAATTATCAGACAGCAGAAGACTAAACAGCGCCAACCGAGGACAAAGGAAATAAGCACGGGATAAAGCACTCTGTCCTGTGGTTCTTTTCTTTGTCCTGCGCTCGTTCTCGAGGTTCGGTACTCCGCGGTTTAACAAGATGCACCAACCAGCACAAATGAACCCGTTGCTAACTGCAACTTAGGTTCTATTCCTTGTGAGTGAAGAATTTTTTAATGATTTCTTCCTTTCGTCTTTCTTTCTTCCTTCCTCTTTCAATTCATAACGAGTACGAGTTAGAATATTAACTTAAACACCAGCACGTTTAGAAGAAGTTGGCAAGCTATGTAACGTCATTTATGCATGTTCCGCCATTGCCACTCGACTATACTTCTGCGGCTGACGCTTCATGAAGTGCCTCAAAATCGTTGCGGGAAGCTTGCATAAGAATTCATGTCGCGCCAAGCTTCAGTTCTTCGACCGAGAAAAGCTTTTTGTTTATGCCTCGGAAGCGCTGCTGCAGCGGACGTTCGTTCGAACGCTGCTTGTGGAAATATTTCGTTTCGGAAAGTTGAGCTTAATTATGAGAACACGTTTTAGTTTGTTTTCTATGGAAGCAAGCGCGCAACAGCGCTTCTGGTGCCATCTTTGCTGAGTTTAGCTAAGCCGGGCTGAAAGCATTGTTATCCTTGCAGCACCATTACCTCGTCTATAAACTTCCAGTTACTCTACTTTCTTACCTTCTTTTTATCGCTTAACTCCTTTCTTCGTGCGCAGCGTAGCAAACCGAACGTGCGCCTAGTTGATCTCCCTGCCTTGTCTCCTTCTCGTCACTTCTCTCTTTCTTCTGACACTCTTCAACTTCGCGCGGTTACAAAAGTGGCTTTTCCGCTACCATCGGCCGCTCCTTTAGGTTATCGTTCTTTCCCCGACGCATATACTGAAGAGACAACTGTGATTAAAACATACAGGTCACCGTTTGTAATGAGCGCCCTTTATACTAGCCACGCGCTGATTGTTGACACATTTGGCAACTACATAAAAGTACCTAATTACGTTAAAGCATAGTCGCCTAACTTACAATAATGTCCCTGAATATGCCTGCCTCCATACTATCAGCAGCGCAAGAGCGTACACTTACTTCTAAAAGCCCCGTTCAATATGCCGTGTGTCCGCCGCGGTGGTGTAGCGGTTACGGTGCTCGGCTGCTCACCCGAAGGTTGCGGGTTTGATCCCGGCCATGGCGGTCGCATTTCGATGGAGGCGAAATGCTAGAGGCTCGTGTACTGCGCGATCTCAGTGCACGTTAAAGAATACCAGACGGTCGAAGTTCCCGGAGCCCTCCACTATACGGCATACCTCATAATCATATCGTGGTTTTGACGCGTAAAACCCCAGATATATTATTAACATGCCGTGCACTTGAAGAAGGTGTTGCATGTTCACTTTTTTGGACAACAGGCTAGAGAATGAGCCGGCTAACGCGACACATACATATAACATTCTAAAGCGAAAAGCAGAAAGACTCTTTAAAGGGGCCGTGCACCGCTTTCTAACAGTCAGAAAACGCTGCGGACCTGTACACTGAAAGCTCCCGTCAGCGTACGAGCGAAATATTACTGCAATTTACTGAAATATTACTGAATTTAAGGTTCTTATGCCTAAACCGGCCACCATTCACTTGCTATTTCTTTGGCATTGTCATCACCAAATATAGAGCAAGCGGGCCCGACACGTGTTGGCCGATTTCGTGTGCGGCGCGCGCTGGCGGACGACCTTGCAGTCCACGTGCCGGCACCGCGCCCATCTGAAGCCGAAGTAGCTTTCAATAAGTTAGAAAATGCTCAAAGCCGTGAATCACGGCGACGTAACATTGGAGCGGCGCATCATCCCCTTGCCATCTCTCGCTTTCCCACCACCCTCACCCTCGGTAACTTCCAGCCCAATCGTGGCGACGAAAAGGGACAAAGCGATCGGCTCGTGCGATTACTGCATTTCTACTTGACGGATTCCAAAAATTTTTGGCGGCGGGAGATTCGTGAAACAAGGGGGCCCAAATGTAAGGTCATTCTATGGTAGCTTAAAGAAAAGTTTTGTAGGGTGCTTTAAAGGCCACTTCAAGCCAAAGCCAACCGACAAAATTCTAGCTCTTGTCGGCGAAATCAAGATGCCATGCGAAGGCGGAACAAAGAGTAAGTGGTACAGTCGGTCACTTTGAAAATGTGGTGTGTTCTACAAGAAGAAGCTGACCTTTCGTGTAAGCATTAACGTTTTGTTGAGCGCATTACCTCGACGACGGCATCAATTTCTTTGTGTTGTCTTCAGAAGTTGAATGTGTAGGTCATCGACGTCTTTGTTGCGCAAGGTGCCGCAATGATTTGGACACCACCGAAGTGTGATGTGGTTCCCTTTCTTCGACTAAAGTGGGAATAAGTTCTGAAATCTCGAACTTCAGTTGTGCGGCCGAAGGCAATGTTCCGTGACTACGATTGCGAGGAAACCCAAACCGAAGAAAAAAAAAGGAAAAAATTGGCGACGACCCTAATACTTGACTTATGTGTCTGGTAGTGTCACTCGCACGTTGGCGTTCATGTGACCTGGTGTATTCATTGGCTTAACTGTGTGTTTCGTCGCGCTGTCGAAGCGGATCTCAGAGGCCACGTAGAAAGTAGTTGGTAGTTGAGAGCTGCTCCGCCAGGTGCCGCAACAATCGCAGCTGCTCACAAGAAAACCCTCTGCTCTTTCAATGAACTCATTAAATTAAATTTCATTATTTATCCTGGCAGTTAATGGGTCCTTACCTTTAGTAAACTTATGATCCGATATCATATGCGTCCAACATAACTCTTAACTCGAACCATAACTAGGGATTTCATAATAACAATAATTGCTGGGGTTTAACGTCCCAAAACCACGATATGATTATGAGGGACGCCGTAGCGGAGGACTCCGGAAATCTCGACCCCCTGGGGATCTTTGACGGGCACCTAAACCTAAGCACACGGGACTCAAGCATTTTCGCCTCCATCCTAAATGCGGCCGCCATGGCCGGGATTCGATCCCGCAACCTGTGGGTCAGCAGTCGAGCGCCATAACCGCTATAGACCTAGTCCATGTTTGTAAACAGCGGTAGGCGCCGTCGATATATTTGGCGCCCTTGTAGCGACGTCACGGCGCGCAGGCTCCGCCCAGCCGGTCCAGCTTGAAGCGCGCTACCGCCCTCTATGATCACGTGACAACTGGCGCAGCAGGTGCAAAAGCTGCCTCCGAGCACCGCGCGTCGGGGCGCCTCCCGCATGCTTACAAGCGGCGGCCGCAACAGAGGAAGTTGCAATGGCTGTAAGAGGGACTCTGAAATGAACATCATGTTGACGTGATGCTCTTGCTCTGAGAACCTCATAGAAACATGAGGTATCTTGACGGCGGGAAGGTGACTCATTTGCGAATGATCATCGCCGTTGCGACAGTCTAGGTCACACTTGTACGGCGATCTCGGCGACACTTTCATCCGTGACACGCTTGCGATGATGCATCAACCATACCATGTGGACAAGGTGGTACGCTCAAGTCGACACCGCGCAATGCGTACAGCCCGTAAACAGACTCGGCAAGTTTCCCGAGTGTTGTTTTTCTGTGAATTCTGACAGACATGGACATATCGTGAAGCGCACTGCTGCCAGAACAGCCTTGCACGATACGCTTTTGTCAGGTGTCTCATCGCAGCCGCATAAGATTTGGAAAAGCATAGTCGAAGTCGCGGCTGTGCGTTAATGAACCGTGCCCAAGCAGAAAGAAACATGCGCCATGACCGAGCCGCACTTTAGTTCACGCGAGTACAACGAAATCCTTTTGGCGCGTTTAAGACTTATATCAACAATGGAAAAAGATATCAACAATGGCAACCGTGAAGAATTCTCCGCATATGACAATGCTATCCACAACGTTAACGTGCTTTGAGGTGAACGTGCTCGCTATGCCTCCACACAAGGCTTATGCCAAGAAATGAGGTGCTGCACATTACAATGACAAACGCTTCACTAAGCTAATCCTTTCTGTTGGGTAAGCCGCCCGAAAACATAACCGATGAGCCGGCGTCGGAGACAAGCTTTCGCGTTTTACAGCTGCCGCTAATTTCTTGCGACGGTCTTCGTAAACAGCTAATGAAAAAAAAAAAGCTTCCATCCTTCTCGTGCCTTCCTGCGCAAATAACTGTGGCACTGCTCGTCGTTACACTGTTTTTTCTTCTTTACACGACGACAAACAGCGCACGCACCAGCGAAAGCACAGCAGCAACTGCGGTAGGCACGGCGGCTTTTGCCTACCGCGCGAAACTAAACGCCCGACGACAGCGCCACCGCATTTTCGTGACGTATGTCCGGTGGAATTCGTCTATATAGACCACCGTAGCGGGTAACTAGCGATTTCGGACCAGTTTTAGTTTTTAGATGACTTTTTCTGAATGTGCGGAAGACGGCAAGCAAATGCTCGACCAGAAGTGCTTGGAAGAGGATCAAGAGTATCACTCGGTTCTCATGCCGTTAAAAAATAATAAGAAGGCTGTCTTCGTAAATCATCGCATTAGGCGGCTACCAAGGCACTATCAGCAAGAGCCAGCCAATCCTTAAAGGCCAACTCCGGCGATTTTTTGGCCATGTCAAAGTAATGGTGCTTTTATGTTCCTGAGACGCTCCTGTTACAGGCCCGATAGCAGAAATACTCGGGAAATTGGAGAATAATTTTAAATAAGCAAAAAAGCGCAACACCGAAACCGAAACCCAGCCGAGTGTACTGTCTACGTATGACGTAGAAGTTGTTACGAATGAACCGGAAGTCCTGCAAGGCGTGCCGGTCACGCCGGCGCGGAGTATGAAAACTGTGACAGCCGGGACGACCAGCGAAGCGCCGGCCAAACCAACGCTGTCTGTCGCCTTGTGCACAGCAGACGCTCGCTGTAGCGGCCTAAGCGCCGAAGTTAGCGGTGCCCTCGGCTGCGTCACTTCCGCCGCCTTGCCAACACTGACGTCACAGACGCAATGTTGCCAATAATTGTGGGAAGCCAGGAGGGCGTTTGCAGACAATTTTTAAAATTCATTTGCAAACAATCTGCGCATGTCTCAAGCCTGTAATTTGGCATAAATGACGGAAACGTGCAAAGGAACGTACCCAGCGAATTTCACTGAGATCCATCGACCTCGAAAAATCGCCGGAGTTGGCCTTTAAAGACACGACTTCGTGGTTCTGAAGTGTCTACGGGCCTCGATATTCCCACGGCTTGTCCTACTTTTAAATGCGAATCCATTTCTTAGTCGGGCTATGTAAGGCATCCGACGTTGTCCGCGCGCCGGCAGGTGTTATCTCTCCGCTCTCACTCCCTCTCCCATAGCAACAGCTGCGGGCGCGCGCGCTTATCCTCGCCCCCTAGCATCCGGAGCATGTGGTGCGAGAGAGTGTAGGAGAGGGTAGGTGCAGTGCTTTGCCGCTCCTTCTCTCGCCGTTCGCTTTCTCTCCTCCCTGCGCCCCACTCTCCCGTCCGCTCGCGCTTAACTCTGGACCGTTCGCTGGCTGGGCGCCTCAAGAACATCCGGAAATGTGTGCTCGAGACGCCGCTGTGAAACTCCAACGGCGACCACAAGGCTGAGATTATGGCCGTCATGTACAATGACAACACAAACAGGTGCTGATGAATGTGTAAATAAATGGTTACAGTACAAATCCTTGTCTCGTCATTAATTTACGCCATTAAAATTACTACGCCGTGTACTCTCGGCGCAAGATATGCCTTCGCATTTCCTCACGATTCCCTTCGGGGAGGTGGGGGCATTTTTTTCTGGTGCAATACTTTGGCGCTAAAGATGAAGTAATAATCATAATAATGCTACCACCGCAAAATGTGCCTCGTGCTCTCTGTCCTCTGTCTCTCTGACCTTACGGCGTCTCTCATAATCAGATCGTGGTTTTGGGACGTTAAACCCTAGATATTATTATTATTATTATCTCTTTGACCTTACTTAACTGATCTTAACTGTAGCGCAACTCGACTGACTTCAATAGACAACGGATCCTCTGGAGTGTTAGAAAGAAGGCCCACGTGTACAGCACAAGAACCCTCGAACGTTGCCAGCCCTCTGGAAGTCGCCTCTCAGAAGTCGCGCACAGAGGGAGGACGCGCAGAGGATAAGCCCTTGTAATCTTCTTAGCAGTAGCGCTGATGCAAGCACCATGCGGAAGCGCCGACAGATTTGGCTTAGCGCACGGGCAGTTTTCCCGTCTTCTACGGGAGAAATTATCAAGCATATAACAGCAACAGCTGGCTATCAAACCATCACCGCCTAAGGCGGGCTCTGGCACCCTCGTATTCTTTCGCGTTTATTTATTTGCGCATTGAGACGATATGGCACAGCAGCAGTGGCGCGGCTGGGCCGAGCGAAACGAAGGAGTCTGTCGTGAATGTCGAGGCAGCTGACATGCATACATGAAGAACTGCGCGGACTTACTTACGTCTTAGCTTCGTAACGCCACCCAACGAAAGCTGTTTGTCGCTCAAACTAACAGTTCACCTGGAACGAGGTTTTTTTCGCCTGTCGACCCGGCTGCACTTCCTTGACGAGCTATAGAGCGGTTGATAAGCAGTGTGCGCCGCGTGAGGTCCATGCATTTGTTGATATCATTTGATTCGTGTGTAGGTTGCTTTCATAAGTCCCGCTGTCTAGCGTTATCAACGTCATGAGCCAGCTGGGAGCGATATACGACGAAGCACGGCCGTGCTGGAACGCCCTGATTCCTGATCCGTTTCTCCGCACATCAACAACAGAGCGCGCCCTTGTCCGCCGTACCAGTTGGACTTCAACACAACTAGGCAACAACGCTTTGCAGCACCTCTCGGTAACAACAAACAAGCTAGAAATGAAACGTTTTCGTGTTCTCATCTCATAAGAATATGTTTGGGGATCATCTGCAACATTGTTTTTTTTTTTTCAAGCGAAGCTTGTTATGGGTTACAGGAGAGACTAGTGGGCTAGTGGGTATTGCATAACTGTGAACAGTGGCGCGAAAATTCACACAGACGACGACAGAGCAAGACGGGACACAGCGCTATTAGCGCTGTGTCCCGTCTTGCTCTGTCGTTGTCTGTGTGAATTTTTGCGCTACTGTTCACAGTTATGAGTTACAGATACCGGTGGCGGCGTTGATGCACGCAAAAAACCCGGCGCCTGCGAGCGTGTACAGAGAAATGCGGCCCTCTAAGGTGAACCGGGCACATGCGCGTTTGTTTGCGCCGTTCTCCAATAAATGATATGTTCTCTCGATCGTGGGCATTTCGGTGTTAAGCCATTTCTCATATGGCAATCTGATATCTTACAGAGGATATTGGGGTGACTTGCCATTTGACGTTGTCACATTTCATTGTTGCCTGGATATGAATGCGCTATCGTCCTTGTTGCCTATAGCAACTGAAGTGTTGCCCTGCTCAGCACGTGGATGAAGGTCCAACACAGAGGAAGAAAAAAAGAGGGAGCATTCCGCAACGCCTTTGCCCTGCAGTGGGCGTAGACAAGCTGATGATGATGATGATGATGATGATTCCGCAACGCGATAGAAAGAGACAGAAAGAAAGAAAAGTAGGTCGTACACGCACATGCTATGCTTTGCTTGCTCCTGAATTTTTAAAAGTACTCTAACTCCTTAATGCAATGTAAAAAGAAGCGAAAACACGCATAATTTACGTCTGGTCATACGACTAGCCAGTTGAGTGTTCACTTACGCTCCTGGCTCCTCCAGGGTGAAGGGAAGGGGCATACATCTATGGACTTTATGTTCACCCGTGTTTCATGGGCATTACGTGCACACAGGAACAGTTTATACTGCATAACGGCATATGTATACGTACGTACCTACGAACACGGCAGGCACATGCGCCCCGCAGTTTCTCCATGAGTCTAAAACAGAATACAAAAATTAACAAACAAAACCGCCTTTCATTCACTGGCACCGTCTAAAGCTTGCTAAATCTGTGATAACAAAAAAAAAAACGTTTTTGTTCTCGCTCCGTGTCCAGGCAGTTAAAAGAAAATTTATATGGCGTGATTACGAAGAAGCGTCAACAAAAAAAAATTGAAAATGGGGTGAGCGCAGTCGCTTCCAAACACTGCAACTGCTGCTTCTGTAACAAAAACTGCAGGCTCTGTGTTATTCATTAGATCTTTATCGCTGCATAGTTCTCACTATGTGGCTCAATGTACAACGTACACTGTAGCATGTTGCATGCGCGTGGAACCGTTTTTCTTTTCTTGTTCTTCTTGTTTTCTTTTTTAGAGCGTGCGAGGCGCGTCCCTGTGCGGGCTAGTGCATGAGGCCACCTCAACTGTTAATGCATTCGCCGGAGCAGTCGGAAAAGAAGATTTAAAAAAAACGGGAATGGCCAAATAAAAAAAGCAAAACGAAGAATAAAGGCAAAAAGTATCTGGTGCATTGAAACGGCTAGTAGCAGCCGATTCTCAGCCGGCTGAACACGCCTGTGCACAGTAAAGAATGGAGAAATAATGAGGGACAAGTACCGTTTTTCATGCGACAGGCTACAGTGTGCGACGACCGTAAATCTGGCAGGAAATGGCGCTTTTGCAGGTGCTTTATACTGCGGCTGCAGCGTCTGTCAATATACTCTTGATGTTTACGCCGACAGCACGGTTTGAATACGCCATCATCCACTTTAGGTGTGTGTGCGTGCCTGCGCGCGCGCGCGCGTATCTCTCTCTGTGTGTGTGTGTGTGTGTGTGTGTGTGTGTGTGTGTGTGTGTGTGTGTGTGTGTGTGTGTGTGTGTGTGTGTGTGTGTGTGTGTGTGTGTGTGTGTGTGTGTGTGTGTGTGTGTGTGTGTGTGTGTGTGTGTGTGTGTGTGTGTGTGTGTGTGTGCGCGCGCGCGCGCGCGCGCGCCGGGCGCGGGCATGCTTACACACTCCAAAGCGGAGGCGCGCGTAGTATCTATCACATGCAAGAGAAGACAGCGTCTGCGCCGCGACTGAGTGAGGCTGATCAATTGACGGGAAATAGGCATACGTTATGGCAAGTGCGAAAAAAATTTCTGAGACCACACTCTCGATCTGCGTGCTCGTAAACTTGATTTATCATGCCTGTTATAACTGAAAACATAGCGCGCGCTAGAAGAAGAGAGAGACGAGAAACGGCGCGTGGCACGAGGAGCTTCTTCTTTCGGCTGGAATAAACGGCAGCGTTGGGACGCGCTGCTCTATCTCTTCAGGCGTCTTGTCCTTAAAACCCGGTTCACAGTAGAACGAAGTCTTCGGATTTTACAAAGCCTACGCGCGAGGCATTCATTCGAACATTTCTCTGCCTGTTTTATGCGTTCGACAGTCTATCGCTTTTCATTCTTGTTGCTTCGGCCTGTCATTATTCTGCGTTCGAGTTCTCGTGACTACGCGGGAAATGTGCGGGCAACGAGTTTTAGTACTTCGTCTATTAAGTTTCTCGACAGCATTTCTTTTTGTTTTGTTTTCGGAGTTTGTTAGACAGTTGCACTTGATGCTGTTCTTTTTTCTTGTTTTCTATTTGTTTATTTTTTTTGTGCGGCATGGTGCAGCTTTATTCCGAGTTGCCGTATATATATAACCTCATCTTGCTACTGCGGCATTCGCACCGCGTCCAGTTTGCGCAACAATTCAGCAATCCACCTTCAATATATACTGACTGCTGCTTTTCCTGACATTCCTACTCCGACCATTGTTAAAGCCCAGCTCTATACAGACCAATTTCCTTCCCGTGGACGCGTAATTACGTAGGAAGCGGCATTTATTTATTGCCTTTTTACGTCTTACAGACATAGTCCTCGTTCAGCCATTATCCACCCTAACCGCCCCGTTTGACTGCAGCCTATAGCATTCGCGAACAGTCACTTTATTTCCGCCAGCTTTCCGAAGCGGCCGCGAACCATTCCGATAACTGGGTTTCCACCAATTGGCGATGGCGCTGATAGAACTTATTTGCCTTTCGCGGTGACAAAGGTACGCGTCGTCAAGACGGTGGCAGGTAAGTTGACAGCTCCATTTTGGCGAAGTGCCCGAGACAATAATTTCGCCGAGGTAGCGCGGAGCTTGTAACAAACCAAAATAATAATAAAAAAGAACGGACTCTTTAAGCTAAGGAAAGAGGCCAATAAAGACTAAGTGGATATCGGCCGCCTGACTTCGACTAACCACTAAACGTCTTCGCAGTAGTACGTTACTAAGACAACAGCCAGAAAAGTGACGTGGTTATCAGAGCCGTTAAGCCAACACTGTATATCATTGCCCGCAGTGCACCGTCGTATATCCATCGCAGTATCGGGTGAGTGACGTCAACGCCCAGCATGGGAGAAGAACGATTGGATTTTCTTACGGCTGTCGCCCTCAATGATTCCCCTTGGCAGCTGATAAATGGTCCCACACTGTTGTAAACAAATTTTCCTTGTGGTGCCGTAAATAGATCAAGCCGCTGCGTAAACAGCACTTGGTGCGCTTCCACCCTCTTAAATTCGCCCATGTCAATGACTGCCGAAGATCAATGGCCGTTAAGATCATTAACCCTTAATATACCCCCCCACCCCCGCACAGACACACGCGCTCCCCTCTGCCTTCCTGCCTTCAGGCGAACACGGGTTTGGATTGCCGATCTTATTCTTTAGTTCTCTTCTTCCATTGCCCCGTCGCCTTCGTTAATGGTATGCGCAGAATTGAATTGGCTGCCACCCCGTCGTCGTACAATGATAGGGAAAGAGCTTCTACGTGAATACGAGTCGTAGCACCAAAAACTTCAGTTACACATATTTAGAGTAACAGAGTATACGCGAGATAATTGTGTGATTGACAAACGCTTGTGATGCAATCGCGTGAAATTGGAAAGAATTTGAAAGAATCAGTGTCGTTCAATTGTATCGTATTCGTATTGTCCCTCTGCTGTGGTATGTATGCTTGTGTGAATGAAGAAAGAGAAGAACGGGCGTTTGAGCTCCGCTATTGCCAGTCTTGCATCTATCTATCTATCTATCTATCTATCTATCTATCTATCTATCTATCTATCTATCTATCTATCTATCTATCTATCTATCTATCTATCTATCTATCTATCTATCTATCTATCTATCTATCTATCTATCTATCTATCTATCTATCTATCTATCTATCTATCTATCTATCTATCTATCTATCTATCTATCTATCTATCTATCTATCTATCTCCCGCGCTAATATAATCTTAAGCGATCTTAAATCTGTGAATCATCTTAAGTAACCTTAAATCTGTAAGCATCTGTGAACGAACCCCTCGTAATATATGAGGTTGCGATTCTTGGTGTACTACGTCTTCCTGGACGAGCCAGTTTTGCCTAACTTGCTACGAAGCACATTCTTGGCTGACATTCCACCACATGTATGTGACATGCCCGACACACAAGCTAGAAGCGACCACCATATACCGGTACCGAACCAGATCTCCGGAGAAGGACCTATCATAATGTCGTATGTGATGAAGGGCGGCTGATTCCTGCTATCGTTCATTCGTATCTAACTACTCGTCATCGCAGAAGCACTAGGTTAAGACTTCTCATTTCATAATTTACAACCATGCAGGCAGCCCTCTTACCACACATATTCGTCGTATACTTCACGCACCGCATGGCCACCCAAACGTCAAGGTGTTGTCAGTTGCATGCAATTCAACGTTTCAGCAATCATTTGTTGCACGCGCCCCTCGCTACTGAAATGACGTTCCAAACGACGTCGCTCTGTCCGCGAGCAGCACCTATACTGTGCTGTCGTATACAACGGCGCTTCAAGTCAAAAGTGATGCACTTTCGTCAGCCATTCTTTGTCATCTATTTCTCATTGGAAGCCCCCAGTGATGGAGCTATGGTTAAATAAATAAATAAACAAATACATAAATAAATAACAGTTTTGCATCTTTGTGCGAGTCAATGATGAAGAAAAAGTAATTACAAAATACAAGGCCCAAAGACTTATTTTATAAATCCACTCGAAAGATTAGCGCCTGCTTTCACTAAAGCTTTTGTTCATAAGTTCTCTCGGCTAGTAGTCGGCTGACTTCACTAGCGACATTGCCAAGCATCAGGATTCACATTTCTTTTTTTTACGAACAATAGCAGCGTGCGTTCTCGATGAATACGGACCCACGGACCAGAGAGAGGCTTCCGATCGTAAATTTCCTTTGCCGTTGGCCGACCGCTTTTGCTCATTATCTGTCTTCAGGATAGGCTAAATTTTCCGCTGGCAAACAACTCTATGGCATACGAGCTTTCTGCGAATACTGCCGAATCCACAGAGCTTTCCATTCGTACGTATGGGCTCATGTGCTTGTCGCCCATGGGTGGCTGCTTTCGCTACATCAGGCTTGACTGAAGTCTTTTCTTACCAACAATTCTAGAGCCGAGGCTGTTTTTCTGAAAACAAACCCCGATGCAAATAATAATAATAATAATAATAATAATAATAATAATAATAATAATAATAATAATAATAATAATAATAATAATATAATAATAATAATAATAATAATATCTGGGGTTTAACGTCCCAAGACCAAAATATACCTAGGAAACCAGCAACTTCTTCTGGAGATGCCCCATCCAGACGTTCTTCCTGTTAACAGGAAATCCCTTTTTCTGGTTTGACATGATTTTCCAGTCTTAAATTTGGCTGCAAATTTATTTTACGAATAATCTTACCGTAAGACGCTTTTGTGAGTCCGCGTAGCCATGCTGCATAGCAGTGCTCTCTATCGCAACGACACTGATGGCGCTATCAGACACATGGGATCTACGACGGTTCTGAGCATTCCGTCGGCAATTATTAAGCTGCCACGCTCAGCCACCGGGCTTCAGATGAAGCCGTTTAACTAGCTACATTGCGGGCATCTTTTGTTTTGGACAAGGGAGGTCAATCACGGCTCATGGTTTATTTTCACCGACTCACGAGTGCTACTGTAGATCGCTCACACAAAGGCTTCGCTAGACACCTAAGGCATCTGTGAATACTAAAGCTCACAAGCTGACTCACAGTGCCGTCTTAAAGTGATCTCCCAGTTTTCATGCGGCATTGGTAACGTTCACGTTGATTGCTTCGCACTGTTGGAACCATCCAAGCTTGGTCGCTTGTCATGAATCTGAAGGTTTTAACCAGACTCTGTGAATATCGTTATTGTATACGCGTGGGTGTCCGTGCCTGTATATTTTGTTCGAGTGTTCGCGGTCACTGTTTATGTATCTCATTACTCACCCATGATCTCACGAAATGTCACGACCCAACATATCTAACTCGTTAGTGAAGTCTTCAAAAACCGTGTTATCGACTGGTTCTGCAAACCATGCACCACGTTTGAGATGGGAAACAGAATAATCCGGGGACAATATTGATAACGTAATGGAAAGGATGATGCAAGAAAAGCCGTTATCTCTTCGTGCTGCGCGTAGTTCGTGAGCCAGCAGTTAGTGAATTCGGGAAATATATCAATTCCGATACTTCAGCAGTGTTAACGCGAAATCCTTAAGTGCCTCTTCAGACGCTGGCCTTGAAAACGCGGGCTGCGGTACGGAAACCCACATAACCTCAATATCAATCAGTGCTCGAGCCGGAATGGAACCCAGGCATTCTGCGTGGCAGTCAAGTATTCTGTCACACAGCCATGATAGTGCTTGAAACAGCTTTGGAAAAAGACTCTATGCAGGCATCACGTCGGGCGAGTGACGTTAACAGACGTAATATTGCGTGGCAGAAGCGTGCAATCGCAACAAGCGTTACACCATGTGAAGTGAGTAACGAGTGAGGGGTGTAAAGCCTCCCACCCAATACAAAGGACTCGCCCGCCACGGTGGTCTAGTGGTTATGGCGCTCGGCTGCTGGATCGAAGGTCGCGTCATCGACTCCCGGAGGCGGAATGGAGGCGGAATGCTAGAAGCCCGTGTACTTAGATTTAGGTTCACGTTGAAGAACCTTAGGTGGCCGACATTTCCGGAGCCCTCTTCTATGGCGTCCCTCATAATCATATATCGTGTTTTTGGGACGTAAAATTCTGACAATTATAATTATTAGTACATAGGGCTCAGTAATGATTCATCACCGTCATCATCCCCATCGTCAGCCACAGCATTAAGCACACAGGGTAGGGTAAAACTAAAAAAAAAATATATAGAAATTTAGTTCTTTGCTTGCTTCCAATGATAAGGCCTTCCTTAAGAATATGCAGTGTCCCACATATATTCGCGCATTTTGATTGAGCCAAAAGGACCAGGTTTTCGAGACCAACTGACCAACAGCCAAGCCCCCTTTTCTCAGACCGTGCACAACCTGAGCTTTCTGCCTCAAGTAAACGTTTGAAAAACCGAATCTGGTAGTTTCTCTCAGCTTAACAGGTTTATAAAACACAAATTGGCCGCGTATCTGCGTGCTTCGCTGCAAATGTCGTTTAAAGACGACAGAAGAGGCGCTGCGTGAGATATGGACGCCATCTGGCAATACGTCGGGAGACATGAGTGCTGTGTTGCGGGCTGGTAGTCTCGGCGCAGCAGCAGGCGAAGACCGGCGGTGACCAACGCGACCGGCGGGGACGCCAGCCAGCCCGAACACGCGGTTTGGCGCGAAGCGCCGAAGCAGAAGAAACGTCCGCACTCAACGAGTACTCTCCACACACTCTTTTATTTACACGTCGCGTGGGTAAAACAGGAATGCCAGAGCGGCGCACCATGGCATTCATACAGTGCAATACGGAACCGAAACCGAAACACAACAATGAGCTCGTGCAGAGGGCACGGAGGAAGACAAGTCAGCGCAGTCGCATTTTCAGCGCAGCTTAAGAAACTAGGGTCTCCAGAATTACGTATCTATGTACTTTCTATTAAAGGAACGCATCACCTAATACTTACCTGGTGATGTTGCGCCTCAGATATGCGTAATGTTTGCTTTTTGATCAACAATGTACACAAGTATGAACCTAGTCACCTGTTCAAGGTGGCTGGCCCTTGGGCAAGTGGTTCAACTTTGGCAGGGTGGCTGAATCGAGTGACGTGCCGACAAACAGAAAGACAGACAGACAGAAAGACAGATCAGAATTTCTGCGTGTAAGTTCCCCAAGAAAGACTATCGTCTTTAAAAGGTATTCCGGCTACTTAAAGGCACATGGTGCAGTCTATTTTTAATACGCGTGGCATTTACAGAGTCCGCTTGCCTTGTGTGTGTGAGACCCGCATGGAGACGGGGTTCTGTGCATTTATTTTGAGTTTAGTTGGGCCTTTGTTGATATTGTTGAGGCGGCAAAAAATATTCTCGCGTTTACAAATGAAAGAAACTGTTTAGAAAGCGCAGTATAATTGGAAATCGACACGCTTCGGCTACTAACAGAAACGAGACCGGGAGCACTCGTGCGAGCACTTCAGCAAGTAAGCTTTGTCCTCATTCCGCGTCGCGGCAAGGACAGAATGTTACCTGGACAATGACTACGCTTTGATTTATGTGTATCTTCTACAAACCGTGATTACGAGTAACTGTGTCTGCACAAAATGCGGAGGAACCGTGGAACTCGTAGAAAACACAATGGATCGTGTTCTTTGGAATGGAAACCCTCAGAACTGCTACCTTTCAAACCGTCCTAACTTTCAAAAAGGCATGCATGGCCCGAGTAAATTTCTGAACGCCGTTTGGCATGCCACCGAGGCGCGACACTGTGATATGTTTGGGTGCAATCGACCTCCATCGATAGTATTTGGCCAATAGAGAGACAGAAGATATGAAAAAACAAGCCAGGGAACTAAGAAAACAAGAAAATAAGCGAAAAGATAATTCGTGGGATGATCATATAGCACGTTGCTATTAATTGAATTGTTCCTCACATCTTAATTTTGAACAAACATGAAATAAACTTGTTTTTACTCTTTAACTCACAAAATCTCGAGATAAATTTTTTTATTACGTTTGCCCCGTTATCAAAACAACTTGAAAAAGCAGAAGGCTTCATTTTTAACCAGAATAACAAAAACATCAATACGAAGCTAGTGAACTAGAACGATGGACGTATGCGAAATAGTTATCATTTTTTTTGGCACTTTTATTTAAAAAATAATGAGAAAAACTACCTGCCTTGCTAAAAAATTGCAGAAATGTCAACACTTCAAATACAATTGTAATTCTAGTTCAATTGCAAGAACAGACAGCGAGAAAGAAAATGAAATAAACCCCAGCGCTTTACATATGCAGAAGTTTCCGAGAAGATGTGTCTCGAAGAAGTCTTAAAATACATGGGAGGCACAGGGCCTGCCCTGTGCCCTTAAAGAAGTGTGCAGCTACGTAGGTGCGCGTGTTGTCTTAAAGACGCGTAGTGGGTACTTCGCTAGTGCTTGCACATCTTTCAAAAAGACATACAAAGACAAAAGCGCTCGCATGAAGCGTACAGAGGGCCGATTGAATGCAAAACATATGTGCTTGCCCATTGTGGTTCATTTCTCCTACATAAGTGCAGCCAGGCTTTCGCCTTCTTGCGTGTGTTACAAGAGCGTAACACCTGGCGAAATTTTCGTTTTTGGAAAGAAAAATTAAAAAAGAAAATGATACAAGCATACCAATGAGTGCTGTCCCCTATGCCTCTCACATATTGATTAGCAGGGGAACAAACACTAACAAATGGAAGAAACTCGCGCTTGCCTTTCAGCAATCAATGTACGCGCAGTGTTGTTCTTGAAGTAGGGAACTACAGTTCAAACGGAGATATCAAAAGTGGAAGTTCGTTCGTAACCATCATGCGCAGACAACGCCGTTGTGGCGACGTTTCACGAGACGTACAAATAAATGCGAAATCACGAATAAAGAGAGAGAGAGAGAGACGAAGGGCCTCTCCATTCCCCCCTCACCCACCAACCTGCGTCCGAGCTACGCACGTCGGACTGAGTGTCGCGGTTTGCGGGGCACGCACACTCGGCTGCGCGTGAATGTCAACACCATGGGGAGGCAAGCGGCGCTTCTACGCTTTGCTGCCAGATTTGATTTCCCCTCACCTCCACTCGCTCAGATATCGGAATCGTGACCGCAGCAGCAGCAACAGTCATCGTCGAGCAGCTCGCGAGACCGAAGCAGAACGCCAGGCACGCGAGGCAGTGCTTACCGTGCGCCGCATCGGGCAGCCCAATGGCGAGGGGGTCGGCATAGGCGTCACACGCGGATACGGCCGGGATAAAAATGACGCGCACGGCAGGCGTGGGTGTTCGACCTGTCCTCATCGGGAAATTGGCGCCGTTCGTCGATCGCCCGACCATCGGCGAGCACAGTAGCTTTATGTGTGTGTGTGTTTGCTTGTGTTCAGTATAACGTATGACTTCTCTCGGCCAATTCTGTATTGCTCCGCTGCTACTACGGGCATCGCGGAAGAACAGCCTCGCGAGTCGCTGGACGTGAGTGCGTCTGTCTTGTTTCAACCATCCTGATCTGTTTATACCACTTCGTTTACTTGTTTTACACCTTTGTGCGTTGAGATAATACTATGCTGCTGTCATAGTTCTCTATTTTCTTCCCTTCTATTTGCTCGCGGATAGACCGATCAGTAACTAATGGCCGCTAGGATTCGCTAACGTGTTGTGTTTGTAAATTGACTAAACATCCGTTAGCTCTTACATGAAATACGTGTTGTCAAGGCTGTGAAACACAGTAAATTAAAACATTCGATGGGCTAAACTCTTTCAGCATAATTTATTTGTGACACACACACGTGTGTGTGTGTGTGTGTGTGTGTGTGTGTGTGTGTGTGTGTGTGTGTGTGTGTGTGTGTGTGTGTGTGTGTGTGTGTGTGTGTGTGTGTGTGTGTGTGTGTGTGTGTGTGTGTGTGTGTGTTAGCGGTAAGAGTGATATTCAAGCGGTTCTCGAAAATTTCTGCAAGTTTTCACAAATAAATTATGCTGAAAGAGTTTAGCCCATAGTAACGCTTGTGCGATACGCCTTAATTCAAGAAAGGACCATTCTGACTCAGTGCTACTATTCCCAAGCCCGATATTTTGTTATAACACCAGCAATCGGCAAATGTTGCTGTGAATCCGCCGAAAGGCTTCATTCAATAAACGGCCCACTGGCAATCTGCCAGAGAAGAACAAAACAGAAATAAGGCAGCTTCGCGCTAGTGGAGCCAAGCCTGAAGGAAGTGCAGAGCTGGGCGACCTTCCTTGTTTATTTTTCTCCTCCTTGCTCTCTTTCTTTTTCTTTCTCTCTGTTTATTTTATGTCTTTTTGTCTATGTTTATTTGTATTTCTGTTTTTGTCTCTCTATCTATTTCTATATTTCTTTCTCTGTATTCCCTTTCTTTTTCTCTCTCTTTTTTTCGATGTCTTTGTTGTGTCTGTTTCTTTCTCTGTCTTTCTATCTTTTTCTCTTTTTCTTTCCATTCTTTCTATTTCTCTCTTTCTCTTTCTTTCTATCCCTTTCTCTCTCTCTGTGTGCGCTCGTTCTCTCGCCCATCAGAGTTATTGCATGCCACTCCGGACAAATCGGCGCACGTGTTCTGGGAGCCAAGCAAGAGATGAAGAAGAGGACGAAGAGAGCGCGTACCGATTCACGATGGTGATAATTTTTGTTTGCGACTGACGGAATTTTTCGAGCTTAAACATCTCCGCCCTTAAAAGAGCGCTCTATCTGCCAAAAGTGCGCTATTCATTGTTAAACAAGCCAAAGCTGCACTGTGTCGACCAGAAAATCCGCCATAAAGCGCTGATGCATGTGCAGCAATCGTCTAAACTGGCCCGTTTTTTTTCGTTTTTTTTTTGTTTTTTTGTAATGGTGCTACGCCGCAAAGAGACAAAATAATACACAGCCGCTGCACTTACGCACACCTCCAACCAATGCCTAGCGACATGTGTATAGTCTTCAAAAGATCTGCACCACATACGGCACTCTATAGCTGTTTGACTGTTTGCGTAGAGGTTCAGTTATACGAACCGTGAAAAGAAGACTAAGAAACACGGAAAGTGCTCGATACGATTGAACTCTTTGTTGGTTTGAAGAGCGTTTCACTGCGGGACACGCATTGCTTATTCTGCGTAGGTGGTGCCTCGGCATATAGCGCCGCAGAAGCTTCTTTCTGCAGGCACCTCTACGTTATCCTCGAGAATGTCCTGACATGCAATGGCTTGCTCAGCTGACAGCTGCAGCGCCCAAGCTTTATTCGTAGCCTCCTTCTCCCTCTGTTTCAAAGAGGAAGAGATTTTTATGGCTAAATCTCAAAATCTGCACGGGTATAACAGTCTAGTTGACTGTTCGCGCGGCACTTGGTAAGGTGCAGGTTTAAAGAAAACGGCCATTTCTCAGATGCATTGTGTATTCTCGGCCGTTGCCGGTGCTGTAAATAAGCAAAACATTTTGCCGGTTGCTTATTCCATGCGTAGCGCTTCTCCTTCTTTATCTACCTCGAAATCTGTCTAGCGCGTTCGCCGTTTCCTTTGTCTATTGCTTTATGTCGCAAATCTCTTGTTCCCTACTTCTTTACTTCGCGCAGTCCTTGTGTTACGCATTGTTCTTCCGCTGAGCTGCCGTAAACACTTGTAGGCGAGTTCGTCTCACAGCTGGCAAGCGCGTGGGAACCTAAGCGCTCGTTTAAGCCTCGGGCATTGGGTGTAACTGCCTCGCCGTTCAGGAAACGCCATGATACGCCTCGGTGTTCATGCGCATCGCTTCCGCCTTAACCGGCTTCCAAGTATATACGGAGCGAGGCATCACGACCGTCGCACCTTCTTGGCTTCCTTCCAGATGAACAAAAATTTCCCGATATTCCACATAACGACTTCCGAGGAAAGGTTGTCCCGATCGTCACGGAACCTCACGCGCCTTGAAGGCTGTAATCGCACCTGTGAGTCTTATGCGCGGTTTCGTTTTTATCCGCTAACCTTTACGGGCCCTGAACACCGTTCAGAGACCATTACAGCTACACTGCGAAATTTCATTTATTCGTTATGTTCTCCTGAGATAGACTATATAAAACAAATTCACACCTCCTAGGAAGTTGGCTTCCTCGTCAGCAATGGGATTGTCACCGAAGTAACATAAAACTCGAGGTTGGTTCGCAAATGTTTGTATTTTCTTCCCTTTTCAGGAGCTTTTTCTTAAGACTAAGAGGACATACCAGGCTTTGATAACGGGAAATTACGGAATAACTATAATAATCAAAATTTTTATTGTTTCCTTTAAAGTCGATCTACATTTCGTAAGCGTCGCAGGAATTCTCCCCCATATCGAGATTGTGGATTGGATTTCTTGTCGCGACGCCCGCGCTGTTATGGAAGCGGAAGCAGCTAACGCACGCGCGCACAAAATCAGAGAAGGAACACCTACGCGTTCATGCACTTTATTTAGAGGAAAGATGATAGAATGCTACTAAGTGCAATCATTTCAGCTTATCACTCACGCTCCCTCTATTTCGTTCTCTACTTTCTTTATTTCTTTCTTGCTTCTTTCGTTGTTAGTGTGACGCTGCTAGTGGTGCGTTGCACGGAAATATTTGTGTCGTTGTCCAGTGTTCTCCTTCAGTGCAAAATGCAGACCGACCCAGGAGATAATGAAATACTGGGACGACCCGTCGCCTGCTCGTGTTGACAATTTCCTCGATAAAGGCGAAGAATGCGCAATTTAAGACCATTGCGTGCGCGCTTGATAGCGCGGTAGGTGTGGAGCGATAAGGTCTCATGATTACGTGTCATGCTTTAGCATGCATAGACCTGCGCTTAGTATATATACTGGCACCAAACACACTGAATAGTCAGCACAGTGAAGAAGTACAAGGCGCAGAGAATAGAATAGAGAAATAGAAGGCTGTACGCGTGTGGGCAGAACGTGGAATGTGAAATGCGGGAGTACGTGATTGTATAATACGTATACATGGCGTACCATATGCACATACGCAAGCATCGCTCTTGCCGCAACACGTGTACAAAACAGCCGAAATAGCTGCAGAAGTAAGGCGAACGAATTTCAGACTGCGCATTTCTTGGATGATTCCCATTCAGGGAGCTTGCCGAACACACGCGCCAAGCTTGACATGACTCGGCAGTTTTTTGCACGAGAAGCCGAGCGCAGGCGTCAGGCCATAATTCAGGCAAGACCCGGCAGTTCATTTTTTTTTAAATTTTGATTTGTCACCAGAGATGAGGATCAATCAGATTTTTCTTCTCTCTCTTTTTTTCCAACGAAAAGTATGGCAGCACAAGTCTTGTAGCTGTACATTGCGTTCCGGGAACGCTGTTCAGGATATTGTGCAGCTTCTGCCACAAGGTGAACCCAAGATCCTGAGTTTAGATAGATAGATAGATAGATAGATAGATAGATAGATAGATAGATAGATAGATAGATAGATAGATAGATAGATAGATAGATAGATAGATAGATAGATAGATAGATAGATAGATAGATAGATAGATAGATAGATAGATAGATAGATAGATAGATAGATATTTATTTATTTCATGAGCAATACAGATCATGAGGGGTGAGAGAAAAAGCTGCTTTTAGGCAGCTTGACAAAGCTCTCACCCCCTGTATCTAGGACTTCGGTCAGCATTTGGCCACAGACATACTATTAATACATCAATAGAATATATAAAAATTATATATACAAATCATTAAAATAACAAGTTTGCACACTATTATCATAGATATATTTAGTACAAAATATATAAAAGAAAACAATACAGTGAATAAATAGTACATGATCCTGCATACATCCTTATACAGTAGACAAATTGTGAAACTTTTCAGTTTATTTCAGAATTAAAGTAAAAAAGAAAAGTCACAAAAAACAGAATAAAAAATAGAATAAAGCATAGAATTAATTTTATATGTAATATTGCTTCAGCTGGTCGAGTGTGAAGTACTCTATATGTAGATGTCCTGTTCATAAAAACGATTTAACATTCTAGGAATGAGGCAACACAGTCTATCTTCACCATAGTTCGTTCTGCTGAGAGGCACACCCCAATATTCAAGATGCCTAGTGTCATAGCAACGCGCGTTTACTTTTAGTTTAGCCAGGGCGCGTAGACTATGAGTGTCTTTCTTAATTTCATTCCGCAGTGCCAAACTTAGTTTAAAATTGTAGAGGTTGTCTAAACTAATTAAGCCGTACTTCTTAAGTAACGGTTCAGCTGAATGATCGGGAGCAATGTTAGCAATTACCTTTATTATTTTGTTTTAGATTCTTTTAAGTTTCAGAATCTTTGTAGAAATGGTGGTTGCCCAAACAAGAAAGCCGTATTCGATGCCGTCGAATACTGCTCTTGCAGTATTCTTGCAGAGTGCAAGAGCACCAAGAGTGGTGCTCTTCCAATCTAACTGGTGGCCGAGTGGTGCAAGCGGTATAGCTGTGTATACCACAGCTATTTCGCGAAAGCTTTCTTTTATTTCACATTCAGGGTGCCCCAGCAAACATTACCCAGAGTTTTAAAATATGCCGACGCCTTTATGACGACGCGACCGAACTCATGTTGCTGACTATTGCATGAAGTAACGACAGAAAGTGAAATTTGGTCGAGGGGCTCCTTTATGTGTTAGACACAAGCTTATGAATCGAAGAGACAATTAGGCCAGGGAAAGCATAAATGACGTTAATTGTTGCCTTTAACTGTAGTATGCTCATTATGACGTAAATTGAAATGAATTGAAGTGGACGAAATATCACCCGGTTCCGTCGGTGAGATCTCAACCCACAGCCCACACTTCGAAATTTGTGGGTTCAGATGCCACCGACGGAACTGGTGATTTTGTGTCCACTTCAATTCATTTCAATTTACGTCACAATTAGCATACTACGGTTAAAGGCAACAATTAACGTCATCTATGCTTTCCCTGGCCTAACTGTCTGTTCGATTCATTCGGTTGTGGCTTCATGGAGTAAGTCACGGTATTTTTTGTGTAATGTTTAATAAGACAACATTAATTAACTTCCAAAGCAATGAACCTGGGCAAAAAAGTGTAATTAGAAAGTTGTAGATCGGTTTGCAAAACGACCGATTAGACAGTTTTTGACTTTCTACCCATTAAGTATTCGGGTGTTTCTCCTTACTGCGGGTGCCCGCGAAATACAAAAAAAAAACAAGAAAAAAAAACACGTGACGTGCCTGCTTGCGCGCCGTAATTGCAGTTCGCCGTAATTGTATGCGCGTCTTATGACTCAGAGACGAACGTTTCATTAAATCATGTAAAGTTACGCCACGGAAAGGAAACTGTCATCAGCATATATATGGCAGACCTGAATTCTCTGGGAATGTGCAACGAAATGGAAAGAAGGGCTGCATTTGAGTCAGCTGTCACAAGACAGCAAGGTACAGTTCAGAAAATAATGCTACCCATATTTGCAAGCCTATGCATGCCAGCGAGAAAGAAATATATCGAGCATACTCATAAACTACGGATATAAAATAAATAAATAAATAGTGTCCTGCCTTAGTCATTCAGGGCTTTGTTAAATATGTCTTTGTTAAATTGTGAAAAACGACGTGGCTTAGCACGCAAAACCTCATTGTCGACGTCGTATAAGCCACGCTCAAACTAAAGCGTTATGCAGGAGCGCGTCACACTTAGGGCGTAGCGCATCCTCGAAAGCGGGGATAGCGCGCCACTAACGAGTGTGTCATGAATTAGTTAGGCAGGGGAGAGAGAATAGTTAGCGGCTTCCGGCGCTTCTTGTATAAATAGTTGGCTCGTCGCATCAAGTGCGTGAAAGAGAGAGAGTGCGTGTCTTTTAGTGGGCGCGCTTTCGTATGCGCTCTGCGACCTACGCGCGGAAGCCGGAGACAGGAAGTGTGCCCTCGTATTTCGGACACGAGATGCCGGCACGCCCGCGCGAGGCTCGCTAAACTTGATGCGTTGCGCGCAGGTGGGAGTGCGCCGCAATGTGGACAAAAGCGATGTATCATAGGCTGCCAAGCAGCATCATTAAATATTTTTGGACTGTAACAAAATTGATTGATTGATTGATTGATTGATTGATTGATTGATTGATTGATTGATTGATTGATTGATTGATTGATTGATTGATTTGTGGCGTTCGATTATTGTTCACAAACCAAGACCACCGCTATGAGAGCTGCGCTGTGGGGTTGGACTTTCGAATAATTTTCATTATGGTGATTTACATAAGTGGGCCCCTAAACCATCCAGAGGTCGAAATCAAGTTGCGGCGTTGGAGTCGTGCACGAGTCTTCAACAAGCATGTAGCCGAGAGAATTTCTCCAAACGGTGCCGTAATAGCGGAGTTACACGCCTTTGATGATCCTAAAGTGGCCCACGCTCGCTTCGCTCTTTCCTTCCCTACGCTGCATTCGTGCGAGCAGACAAACACCTGTGAGCAGGCAAACAGGTTCTTTTCACTGATGACGTGGCCAGACGCGAATGGTGACGTTACGGCCTACGCTGAGGATACTGAAAGGCCTAGAGAGGACAAGGAATTCTTTCTTGGAATTTGTGGCACACCGGCGGCTCGCTGCGCTGCCGTATTTGGTATTGTTCATCGTGACGGCATTCTGAACTGGACGAGCGTTATCGGAGGTGGTTTAGGGGTCTTTTTACTCAGCTAAACCTGTCTGGGTGAGTATTTTGACCCCATCGGACTGCAGCCAGCTAATGCCGTCTATTAAAATGCATATCCTAACAACCAAGTGGAAGGGAAGAGCCGTCGCAACGAAATGACGACAAGAACTCCATCGTTTATATCTTATTTCAACTAAAAATACATATGTAATAGGCAAAAATGTTTTCTTATACAACCACTGTACCAATCTGGACGAAGTTTATGGCACCTGAGAGAAAAATTAGTCTAGCGATTGTAGGAAGCAGAATGGTTGTTTATGGCCTGGAAAATTATCAAATGGTCTGAAAAAAGGTAATAAAAAAACCTCTAAGTTCATGAACTTGTAACTTCGCACTAAATATAGATATTGCCGTTCTGTAGCTGGTAAATCACTCAAAGAGAACATACTTGGTACATAAAGTTACAGCGAAGACGTCATTGTTATGCTGTTTACGAGGGCTTGTATAAGTCTTATTTGGAAACTGATGGTATATTAAAAAGTGTGTATAATACAAACATTTTTTGCTGCTTTACGCATTATTAGGTCCACTTTAGAGAAGTAAACTTCTTAGTTTCGTTGTTTTATTTATAGAAATCTTTCCATTATCTATACAAATCAAATTCCATTATCTACAGTTTTATAAAACGTTAACAGCATGAGATAGGAAATCCTCTTCTACAGTCACTCCAGACCTTAACATTTTTATTTGGAGTACAACAAATTTTATGATATTTACTACAGTGGCTGCTGAGAAAAACAGTTTTTGTGTTTCCGTGTATTTAGCTTGGACTTCCCAACCTTAAAGGGGTCATGAAGCACCCCTTGGGCTTGTTGAAAAAACACATCCTCCGGAAAGCTGACACGGCTATGAACTGCTCAGCCAAATATTGAAGTCGTGCGCGCCGCGTAAAGGCTGCAAGCGGAGCGCGAAGTTGCTGTTTTCTCAGGCGCCCTCTTTTCAAACAGAGGCCGGTTCTCACTCTCGTCAGTGGGCGGAGTGCCTGCCGGTTGATGTCGCGTATCTGCTTCTCCGCGTCGCAAAAGACATAGTATCCTCATTGGCTGATAGCCGACATAAATCGAGAGCGGCGTTCAGATCAGAGACGCTTCTTGCAACGGGGTGCCGCCACTTGTCGGCGCCACACTCCTCAATCTGCTAACTTTACACGGTATTGGCCTCGAGGCCCACCACTGGAAACGCCGGCGCCACCGTCGGCGTGACAAGCTTGGCAGGATCACGTGGTCTCAGCGGCCGCGTCGGCTGCTTGTGGAGCGCTGCCGCGTGCTTTGAAAACGAGTTTCAAGTCCCATATGCGCTGCGGTCTGTTCAAAGACGGAAGTTTTCTCACATTTTCTGCTCAATTGAAACCATTGTAATAGAGTGGCTGCCTCCAAAGGCGACGATCGAACATGGGGCTTTACCACTCGGTGCCGCAGTGCCGGGCTTACGCAACGGAGCCCAGTGTCAGCCTGCACCGGTAACCGCTGGACAAGAAACTGCGTGAAGCAGGGGTTGTAAAGATAAGAACCGGCAAGTAGCCATCGACTACGAGACTTGTGTGCAACAAGCACTTCCGCGACGAAGACTTTCGTTACTGCGTCAGACCTGCGATGTTCGGTGAGTAGCAGACAGCGCGCACTCAGAGGTTGGCTCACGCGCGCTTCCCGCCGGCAAATGATGCTTATCTGCCACAGGATGGAAAAGGCCCTACCTATTACCACGTGCGATACGTCATCTCAGAACCCTCCCGTGCGACCTCTTAATCGTCGGCCCCGTGCTCAGCATCCACAAAATCGGCTGCAGATGCGCAAGTCATTGTTCAGATACGTTGAATTAAAAAAAAAAGAAAAATTCACCGCCATATCCACGAAGTGAATGATGTTAGAGGAGCTTGCTCGGAGATGATCGGGTAACCCGCGAATGCTCCGTGCACATTCCTCTACCATCATATATAGACGTGACAACGTTGTTATACATACATTACATCCACAATGTTTATTAATTTACGGTTGGATGCACTATACACATTTTGATGAAGTATATATACATTTCGATGAACTATAAACATTATATATACACAAAAGATATTGTTTTACCAAGTTCAAACACATTCCTCTACCATCGTATATAAACGTTACAACGTTGTTATATAAGCATTACATAAACAATGTTTATTAATGTAAGGCTGGATGCTCTATATATATTTTGATGAAGTATATATACATTTCGATGAACTATAAACATTATATATATACACAAGAGATGTTGTTTTACCAAGTTCAAGAAGGGCGTCCCTCGATGAGTTCGGGGACTGATTTCCCTTTAAAGGTGACCTGTGACATCATTATTACGTCATATGGTCACGCCATCACGTGACGATTATTTTTTGCATCACTCGTGTTCACGCCGCCGACGCGGGACGCCGACGGGCAATCTCCCCGTTTGATGAGGCATCTAGGGCTTTCACCTTCATAAGCTACACGAAGTATTGCATTGCCTCCGTGATCGGCCCACCAATCACGGAGGCAATGCAAAGGGACCATGTCGTGTGAATACGTCTTCATGTGACATCACGTTACGTCGCGTCATGGTGATGTCATAATGAAGTTACAAATTTAGGAGATCTGTGACGTGCTGTGGCGACGTCATCACGTGACGACAATTTTTTGCGTCACTCGTCTTGACGCCGCCGACGGTCAATCTTTCCGTTTGAAGAGGCATCTAAGGCTTTCGCCTTCATAAGCTACGCGACGTTTGCTGGTGGAAGTACATAACGAAAGAGTCAAATGCTGCGGCTGTGTGCTGCATTTATGTTGGCAATAACATTTTTTTCAATCAAGCTTGCGTTCTCCTGACGCAAACACTGTGTGCTAAAAAGGCCAAATTTATTTGTGCCACTCTCAAACCCACGTTGGGCCTCTCCAACCCCATGTATTTTCTTAGAGCCTCATTTATTTTTGTGGGAAAGATATGCCACCCTGTTGGCGTTAGACACTGCACTGCTGCGAAAATTGCTGGGGTACTCGCCAAATAATTACTATCCTATTTTGCGGCTGCTGGTTGCTGCAATAACTTCTATTTTATTCACCGCTATTTCAAGCTCATGTGGGTCCTAGTTCACAGCCGACGTTCGCAGAACAACTCCGGCGAACATTACTGTATTTTCTTTCTTTTCATTGGCGTTGCATGCTACTATACATGCTCGGTCTCGTAGACTGCTTCACCTTCCACCAGCAATCTCGAAGTGGTGAAGCTTTGGTCTATGAATTTGTTGATGACAGAGAGCGGCAATTTCACTGGAATGCAAAGGGACAGATAATTAAGGAGCATTAAAAAAGGAGTCGCATTTGCTCACGTTTTGTGTGAGCACGAAACGAAACGAATGCACTGAATAAAGAAACAGAAGCAACGGCATTTGCCCGCTGAGAAGACCGATCAATACGCAGTGCGAGACAACTTGTCAAATGACAATGAAACGCACACGAATTTCGACCGAAAAAAAAAAAAACACTGAATCGTCGGGACGGCACATCACAAAGTTGCCATACGCACCGAAGCCGTAGTTGCAACGCAATTGCTTTTGAACTCCTCTGATAGCGTCCGTGCAACAGTAGTTGTTTGTGTACTCACAAATTCTCATGTTTTGCGGCCTAAAGTTGACAGCCCGGTGCCAAAACGCGCTCGTAGCAAAAGTGAAACCATCAGTACGAACATACATGCAGACGCTCATACATGCAGAGGCACCGTCAGTCGTCGCGAACCCGTGCGGTCACTGGCTTGAGGCTTCTTTCTGTTATGCTCCGTTTGGTTATACAGGAAGTCTACTCTAACGAAATATTTCGCATAGTTTGCACTCAGCGAGTGACTACCTTTCACGCAAGAAGCCGGTTCAAGGGTCTCCAACGCGGTGACCGCGTGAAGTGGGTGCTCGGTTTTCTGGAAAGAGACAGCGACTAGGCTATCTTGTGCTTTCAGTTCGTCGAAAATGATTATTTTGACACAGTTCCTTTCGAAAGTACTTACAGAAATGCCCTGGAGGGCTTCCGCGAGGTGCTTTTGTAGAGCGCCGACAGCAAAACCTATGGGGAGCGCGCCGGCGGTATCCTACCTAGCACGCAATCGAGGCGCGTCCGATAGAGGGCGACTCCTTAACTCCTCGCGGAACTCCGCTCGTTGTTGACGGATTCGAGAAATTTTTGCGGTAATCGAATCGGGAGGCAGTAAACTCCGATACTGAGGTCATTAGATGATAACTTGGAAAAGTGGTTCATGACCCCTTTAAGCTTCCTCATGATGTAACAAAGGTTAATAAAATAAGCCGTATTTCATCCTACATGTGCGAATGTATATATATATATATATATATATATATATATATATATATATTGTGCTATGTAGCAATATAAAAATACGCCCAGCTAGCAATTTTTCCATTTGTTTTATAGATTAATAATCTTAAACTTCAGCAATCAATAACAGATCACATTTGACGGCTTATTTTTTTACATTGACTCGCTACAACTCAAATGAACATCGTATGTAAATATGTAATGCTTTATGCTTGAGTGTAAGGCCAACAAGCTTTAATGCCTTGTATGTAAACTTTAAAGCAGTGAGTCGCTGAAAAGATACAATGTTACGGACCGTCGAGACACAAATCTGGAGGACGCTTTAGCTTCGCCTTCGCGATTAGAACGCGATAGCGTAATCGGGCCCCAGGCGCATGGCCTTCAACCCTGCCGCAAGGAAATGAACATTTGTGCGCGTAACATTGGCCGTTTCAAACTATCCTAGAATGCCCACTGCAAGTACAGTTGCGAAGTGCCCACTGCGACATAATTCTTCCTTTTGCAACTTGGCGAAGTACCCACGACGTGTCCGTAAGGTGTCAAGCGCACCTGCGCAGCAGCACGCTTTGTGATGGGTGGGCAGCTTTAAAGCACCCACTGCCTGCGCAGTTCACATGTTTTGACGCCTGATGTGATTCTAGGATTTGTCGCGCAATATTACATGCGTTAGGCAGACTACTTCCACTACATGAAATTCTTATAGCGTTTCTTTGCGAAGCAGTTTCAAGCACTGGAGTGGATCCGTGGTAGAACACCTGCTGGCCACGTAGATTGCTTGGGCTCGATTCTCACTCGGACCGAAGCTCTGTTATTGTTTATTTATTTTACATCTATCTCGAAGTTTCGCTCACGGACAACGCCGATTTTTCGCTGACAACCAACGACACCGACGCCGACACCGGAATATCTGCGAAACGAGCTCTTTAACGCTATCGCGTTAAAATTTATCGTGATTGACCAATTGCATCTTCTTACTGAGGGAGTTTCTAGCGGCTACTGCATTGTTCTTTTAACAAACTTTGGTGCTTGGTAGCTGGTACACGATCTATCTATCTATCTATCTATCTATCTATCTATCTATCTATCTATCTATCTATCTATCTATCTATCTATCTATCTATCTATCTATCTATCTATCTATCTATCTATCTATCTATCTATCTATCTATCTATCTATCTATCTATCTATCTATCTAGTTAACGTTTTGTATATATACCGCGGTTCTGACCGTACGCTTGGCTGCTGGCACCGGTTGAATTTTGTATTTGAATACATTTAATCTTACATTCGAGCGCGCTGCGTTGACTACGTCATTTTCATACTTGGCGAGACGTCAGTATATATTGAACAAACTCACAAATGCATAGCAATTCGCGTCGGCAGAACCGCAGAAGAAGGTGAAAAGTGCTGCCGGCCAGCTCACATGTGGAATGTAGACGACGGACAGAGAAATATGTACTCCCCCCCCCCCCTTGCAGTCTCTCCTTCCCCTCCCGCCGCACGATCCCCCAGAACATGAAGTGATGTCGCCAACGCTATATTTTGCTTTTGAATTGTTATTGCTGACTTCAACAGCATACCATGCCTTCCCACGCACGGTTTCTTTCCCAGCGCTTCCTGTAATGACGCCCCATAAGAATTCCGAGTCACCCTGGAAGGATGAGCAAATTCAGCACCTTGGCACAGCGATAAATGCACACACCAGGAACTCGGAGTGGATGTTGTTTTTCTATGTTCTAAGCGTACCTATATGGAGTAGCAGTCGTGGAAGAGAAAATGCTGCCGAAAGCAATGTTTTGAGACCAGGGAAGTTTTTCAGGCCTCCCCGCCTTTCCTTTGCCTTTCTCTATCTCTTTCTTCTTTCTATAACTATAGTAATCGATTAAAGCTTCGCAGGAAGATTCGTGCGAAGCTTTTTTTTTGTTGTTGTTGTTTTGTCATAGTATTTTTTTAAATATATGCCGCGAAGTGTCTCCCAGAAAACTCCAGTTCACCTCGAGAAACAATCACTAGTGGCCTAAACAAGGCAGAAGCTCAGGGGAAGATGATGGCATGAAGTGATGCGAAATCGTTCAACAGGTAACGTTGCTGGAGTCGACATTTCGACGAGCGGATTTGTCTTCGTCAAAACAGTTACTGCCTTGAAGGAAATCAAGTCCACTTGTAGAAACGCTGGCTCCAGCGACATTTCTTGTTCAACGATTTCTCGTCAATCGTTAGCGGCGAAGGTCACCTAGAGATCAACCCGCTTCGCCGCCTGTAAGCGCGGGCGAAAAACAAGGCGGCGAGCGCAGTAGTACTCGGACCGATTTTTTTTTCTTATTTTTTTTTTCGCCACGGCGAAAGCGGGACGTATTTTCGCTTTACGCGGAAGCTGCACTTTGCCTGGCCTGGAGTAGTGTGTGAGCATATGGTGGCAAATTCAAAATGTTTGCTATAGAGAAGGTGTTCATTCTCACCGAGGCAATCGCAAATTATCCCGTGCTGCACGACAAAATTCAGAGCCTCTACAAGGACGCGTTCCTTATGGGCCAGATTTCGAGGAAGGCTGCCGAGGAGACGAGAATGGACAGAAGGTGCAGGGGCGGTGTTTTCGCGTTTCCTAGCATCTCTCGCCTTTGCAGACCCGGGCACGTACACCGCCGCCGTTCCCGGAGTGTCTGCTTTATTTAGCTTCTGATGGTACATTTCATAAAAACAACTGGAGGCTGGAAAAGTCAAAACTATGTCTTTCCGTTTTCTATATCCTGAGCTGATTTTTCTCTCTTTATTTATTGAAATGCAGTTAGGAGAGGTTCGTGCCTTTATGGCGACACTGGGAACTACTTCTCGCTTAGCAAAATTTCGGTACGAAAGAAAAAAAAACGCAAAATGTAGGTGGTAGTGGTAGTGGTGGCGATGTTGCCGCAGCCTGGCCTACAAGTGGGCAAAGTGGCATGCATTCGCTTCCTTTGTCAACAAACAGTAGGTAGAGGGGGAGCGAGCGGTGGCAGAACAAATGTGAGCATCCTGAACAAACGCGGAAAAGGGATTTCCGCCCGCCTTGGCTTATTTTTATCTCCTTCCGCTTCCCAAGTGTGAACGAAGCCTTAGTGCTTTACACGCTTCTCCGTGTAGTTCGATCAGCCCCTCAACCGAGCCAGGTGACCTACCGCAACTAGCGTTTCTTGCTGATTTGATGCCTACGAGAAAAAAAAAATTTTCGCGTATTTGTTGCGCTTCATTAGATTAGATGTAAACCGGCGTTTTAGAAACAGTTATTGCTGTTCACCCAGAAAACAACCTTTTCAGGGCTATAATTAAGCTAAAGACACGAGTAAATCCGGGTGTTAAAACTATATTGTATACAATCAAGACGAAGAACAAACCAATAGATTAATTAATTTTGAAACAAAAGTTCACTCTGAATCTGTTATGGACCTAATTAAGCGATAGGCCTACGGACGCATAATATCAGCACTGTCTAATCAATGCTGGCTAGTGTAGGCTACTTTTGGCTAATGATGGCTATTCTCCTTTGCAACAATGTAAAAAGATAAATTACAACACAAACGTACGACTGTGCCTACGCCTCACTACATTAATTGATTCGCGCGCTAAGCAGTTGCTTAGCCATTTATTTTTCTATTCTTTTTCGGTAGACGCGTACGAGCTGGTCTTTCTCCAGTGGAAGGCATTGTTGCAAAGGTGGCCTCCACTCCTTCGGCTCATGCGATCGATGTGTCTCGTTGTGGTTAAAGGCACAAAAACTTGAAGTGCGAAAATCATCATACCGTCACGTTATCTTTGTTGCCACAATATCGACTACCCATTGCGTGCAGGAAAGGAGCTTGCGCGCCTAACTACGAACAATTCTCGTGTCCGCATGCCCGTGCCGTCCCGGCAAGCGTTGCCGTCGTTAACGTGCGCCGGGGTATCAGCGTATTTTCACTATCAGTGCTCACATCGGCGGTATTCAAGCTACCCAGTATCCTTCAAACGTGGTAAAGACATTGTTTAACTCTTTCTTTACCGCGAGAAAATGGTTATTTTTCATATGTCTCGGGAAGAAAGCTTTTGCCAGTTTGAAAAGTACACCAGTACGCACTGCAGCATACCAAACTGTCAGTCCTACTTAACGGGGTAAAGACAATCTCTTCTACGTCAAGATAGACAAAGAAAAATAAAATTAGTACTTCAAAAAAGCGTCGAGCGCCGTCAGCTTCCACTTTTTGTCGCTGCTTAACTGTTTATTATCCGCCAGTCCTTTCTATAACTCAATGTTTTTCGGATTGTGTCCTCGTTACATAAAATGCCCTGATCACTGGTTTCATCGTTAGTATTGTGGGCATTTATTATGCACATCTTCTTCATGTGTACATTATCACCATCGTAATGCATTTGGTTATGCATCCTCATCTTCGTCATGTATCATCATCATCAGTGTGGGTTGATCGTGCCTGTTCGCTGCCGGATCTTCGGGCCAAATAAACGTCTGCCCAACCAAGACCTCATAGTATTATTATTTGATCGCATTATTGCATTCAGTCGCGCCGTCTGAGAGTGCATCGACATATTTTTAAACTCTGACTAAAGGTGGCTTGGGCATCCTGTATTTAGAGAGAGCGCGAAAATAGCGGCAACCATAGGGAGCCAACAGATAATGAAGCCAGGGAAAACACACATGGAAGTGATTTGTACTTCTTTAATTGATGTGTAGCTTTTATAACCTAAACTGTAATGAAGCAGAGCACCTCATTCGATGGCGTCGCCGAAGAACAAATTACAAGCAGACCTCAGGCCGGGTCTCTGTGTATCCTGAAAGCATCCACCTTGCTATTAAAGTTGGCTAAAATTTGCGCACGGCACTGCGTATGAAGACATCTGCGAGCAAACTTGCGACGTACTGGTCGTGTATATAACGAAACGGATGTGTCCGCTCCATTTGTTTGCTTCGGTACCGCAGAATACAGTGACGTCCAGATAAAGCTGCCAGGCCAGCTGTTGGTGGCTGTTCCATTCACATAGATGGTCGGATCCGCAGCTATTGCTCGGGCCACAAATAATCCCGTCGTGCCGTTGTCCTGACTGGCATGCCCGACGGTGTTATGTTTCTCGTCCTATTGTCGTATGCGGTGGAGTTGTTCTCATTACGAACGTGTTGTCGTCGTCGGAGGAGCAGTCCCGATGGCGTAGTGCAAGAAGATGTTTTAATAAGGAGAGTACGACACAACTTACGAGGTCGCACAGGCGAACTCACAGAAGCATGGGAAACGTATGCTTCATTTTTTGTAATTGTTGGGGTTTAACGTCCCAAAACCACGATATTGTTATGAGGGCCGCCGTAGTGGAGGGCTCCGGAAATTTCGACCACCTGGGGTTCTTTAACGGGCACCTAAATATAAGTACACGGGCCTCAAGTATTTTTCGCCTGCATCGAAAATGCAGCCGCCGCGGCCGGGATTCCATCCCGGGACCTTCGGGTCAGCAGTCGAGCACCATGACCACTGGACCACCGTGGCGGGTTGTCTCCCTCATTCTTAAACCAGGAGAAAACTGCTACGTGCGAGACGATCTCTATCTAAATATAATGACACACTCTACAAAGAGAAGTCGCCGGGAGGTGAATGGCAGGGAGATACAAGCGATGTGCTAACATATGTATGTATGTATGTATGTATGTATGTATGTATGTATGTATGTATGTATGTATGTATGTATGTATGTATGTATGTATGTATGTATGTATGTATGTATGTATGTATGTATGTATGTATGTATGTATGTATGTATGTATGTATGTATATGTATGCATGTATGTATGTATGTATGTATGTACCGGGTTATTTAAAGAGAAGGCAAGCGCGTCAGGGGAAGACAGAAAGTTGGGGCAGACGAGATTACGAAGAAACGTTTATTGACCCTAGAGCCCTCGATAAGGGGAGGCAGTCTACCAGACCATGCCTGTCAGCCACCTCCTCGGCTCTGTTTATGGCCCGAAGCTGGATCCCCGGGTTGTTAGACGACAGTATTGTTTCCCACGCCAAAGGTGAGGGAGTGACCAGGAAATTAGGCTGGAGGGTCTTCCCTGCAGTTCCAGAGAATATGGGAGAGAGTGGCTATCTCTCCGCATAATGAGTAATGAGGGCTAATGAGGTCAGGATAGATACGTGAGTAAACATACGTGGAGAGGAAGGAATGCGTCTGCAGTCGGCACCAGCTGACCTCCTGCCGTTTGGTCAGCTTGGGGTGGGGTGGTGGTCTGGTTTGTCTCGAGATTAAGAAGTTTGCGGGGATAACGTGACCGCAGCAAGCACAGGACTAGGTTAATTGGAGAAGCATGAGCCCTGCAGTGAGCGTAGCCAGGATGATGATGATGATGATGATGATGATGATGATGTATGAGGGCGTGGTATGTACACGCATACGCATGCATGTGTGTGTCTAAGAACAACGTGTAAGACGCATGGTCTAGGTAGTACCCGCTTGAATGACCCCAACTTGTACAATCCAACTTGCGTAGGCGCAGGCAACGCTTACTAATATACACCGTCTTTCAGGTAATACTTTAATACCTACGTAAGGTTAAGACTAATATGAGGTTTCCGAGTCACAAAGAAAATGTTTCCCTTGTTTTATGGACATCCACAAATGTTAAAATCACGCTTATTAAAATTATTTGACTAAGATTCGCCAATTGACTTGCTTATGAATGACTAATTTACGCACATAATTTCAATCGACCAACTATAGCCGGGGAGTTGGTAGGGCGTATCCACTTGGAATAATTTGTCAGGGTGACACCGGCTTATAGATATTCATTACCAAAGTGTGCGACGAAATGCATGGACTTTCCAGTTTGTTGTGTGCTTCAGGGCACATAACCACGTTTTGTTACAAAAGTAAGTGGAAGAAGAGTGCATGTTTACCACAAGTTTGAGGGCATAGCTCGAAATCCGCACCGCCCTCTGATTTCATTCTAAGTGGATATGTCCTGCAAGCTCCGCGGTGACAATTCATGACTTCCAATATGTACCGTACAAATATTTCAGTTTAATTAGTAAATATTAGCTGCTTTATTAATTAGCATGGTCTAAGTTTAAAGAAGCCCGCGGCAGCTGAGAGTCTACTTTTAGGAAATGTTCTTTTTTTGTAACACGGAAACCTTATGTTTAAGAACTTCTGGAATAGATATCTCTGTAACACACCAAGTATATCATTTGGTCGGAGGAAGGCAGTGGTTCCCATTTTAAGCAATAAGACACCGTTAGCTCATTTTCCAAGTACAACTGCATCTAGTTAATACAGCGAGTCTCAGGTTAAATATACAAGTGTGGCTTGGCTATTTCGTGTCATTACAACTTGTACATAGGGAAAAAAATGAAGGTAAAACCAGAGGCCTTCTGGTAAAATTAACAAAAAAAAATGCCCTCTTCATGCACCACTTAAGAAGGGACGAATCCAATTAATTAATTATAAGTGGAGAGAATTCTTGTCAGGTTATACTTGAGAAGAAAAAAAATGCAACCGGCCTTGCGTGGATTTATTGAACCAAACGTTAATCGAAAAGACGACTCTTCATGGCTTGTTAGGGAAAGAACCGGAAGTAAGGGGCGACACAAGCAGGACAAAGGGACGACGCAAAAGAAGACCTTTGCTGCTTCCGTGTCTTTCTCTCTGCGTCTCGTCCTCGCTATTCCTGTCTTTCCTGTCAAGTCACGTACCGACTAGTCGAGGTGAACACAATCGTGCACTTCGCTGTTATGAGTGGTATGATTTTTTTCTTTTGTCTTTGTATCCATCACCTTGACTTCCACTGTTCCGCCTGAAGTGTTCCGTTACAGTGTTCAACTGTGTCTGACCATGTTTCTCCTCTCATTGTCCCTTGCAGTGGCAGCGAGTGCCACTCAAGTGCGGTGCTGAGGATTACGCGTGTCAACCTCTGGACGAGGCAGCGTATGCTTACCCTCAGATCCAACTTGTCAAGGGAGCTTAATCCACTGAATCTCCATACCGAAGAAAAGGCTTTAGCGCGGAAGCCCCAGGATCACTTCGATGTCGTTTCAGATGTGTGCCCATCGGGTACGACTTTTGACGGCGCGCGCAAAATTCCTGGCCAGCAGTCATGATATTGATATTGAATTAATGCTTCGGCTTACTCCGCGGAACGTACTGGAATTAAATACCCGTAAAGAGCCGGGCTTCACAATACGAGCTTCGTAACACGAGCTTCACATAGTGAGTAGGATTGAGTAGGATTAGGAAATGAGTAGGATTGAATCCTGGCCGCAACACTGTCAATTTGCTGAAAGTTGACCGCAAAAGAGCACGAAATTTAGAAGAAAATTATATATGTATTATGTGGATACCCCTTTCAGTGACTGAGAAAACGGTTCCTCAAGGAGCAGGAGGAGGACGGAAAGGCAGGGAGGTCAACCATACGCGCTTCTGGTTTGCTACCCTACACTGAGTGGAAGGGATGAAAGGATTAAAAGAAAGAAGAGGGAAGAAGGTAATGTCATGGTACAAAAATCATGGGACATATAGGGCTTAGCCAGCGCCCTTAACATAACGTATCACACAAACGTACTGGCTGTGAAGCTGTCGTTTGTGACCTAAAGAAGTACAACGAGTTGGGAGTGACGCGATGGCACGGCATTACATTGCTGTGATCCCAGCATTCGTACGTGTTTTTTCCTATGTGTTCTGCTATGATGATACGTGTATATCCGCAAGGCAAGATTGAAAAAAAAAATATATAATATCGCTTGATAAGTGACGATATTGTAACGACTGAACAGTAAATTCCTTTAATCGCCATGAGTGTGAAATAGTTCGAGGCGACGGAAAGATACTGAGGTCAGCACATTGACGCACGTGACAATCTCTGTATTTGTATGTCTGAGAGCACATATGTGTAGGCAGAAGAAAAATTAAAGAAGGTGACGCGCACGGCAGAACAAGCTTCCTTTGTCTGATTTTCAGTTATACGTAAAATGAACACAGGCAGTCCGGAGGAACAAGAGCGAGCAACGGTTGCTGGGACAGGAAGTGGTGTCGCAAACACGTGTACACACAGCAGGAAACAGCTGTACGCGTACATTACCCGTGCTAGCTTTCCAACAAGACCAAGTTGTAAATAAATTCTGAGAATGTTTTTTCAACGAGGTTGGAGTGAACGAACTGGTCCCTCTTCCATGACACGGGTTCCACCTGCACTGTCTGTTTCCACTGGGATTGTCAGAATTTAAGGAAGAAAATTATCAGGGGATCCAAACACATGATGGTACCGTGTAAAAGTGCAATGGTTTTCGAAAGTAGGTTGTTTGACCCTGCTGCATGGAATGGTCGCACACACTCTTCTTTCTTGTCCTCTAAACCTCTCTGTCAACGCAACTCACACAAGTACGAACTAGGAAGTCATGGTTTGCAGGCTCCGTAGAGGAGAGCTTGGATTTCCGCTCTATGACAAGATTTGTGACTTACAAAGGCTACAAGTAGCCGTAACATAAAGAATGGTAGAGAGGGGAAAATGTGCGCAGACTTGCACTAGTGGTTCAAGGCCTGAACCAAGGAGGTTATTTTTTTAACCTCCTTGAAGATTCTTCCGGACCCGAATAAAGTTAACTATCTA